>NC_044057.1:4929211-5064211 GCF_902167405.1 Gadus morhua
CTCACACAGAGAAACACACACACACATAAAACGTTTTTTTCTAAGTTACGGCTGGCTGATAGTATGCTTTTTTACCATAATTTCATTGACATCATGTGTTTTCTATACATTAATTTGGAACCTAAAGTTTATCAGATGTACATATGATTTGTTTGAATTCAATCATTCAAAAGCAAATACTGGGGAAATTAAAGTAATTGTACTCAATCAATTTATGGTTAATAGACGAGTAAACATCTGCAACAACATAAATGATCTGAATGTGACATCATTTTCAGCTTCTTCTTAATTCCCCTTGCTGTGCTCCCAGGAGGTGAAGGCAGCCATCCTGGATGACCTGCTGACCATTGGCAAGCAAGCAGGCCTCAAGTCCTTTGAGCAGGTAGTCGTCAGTAATGTAGACGTCGTCAGCAGTCAATCAACCTACCAATGCAAACATTCTGTCGATTAAGTTATTCATTTATTTTATCTAGAAGTTTATTGAGCAGGAACAAATACAATGTGCATCGTTTCATATCAAATATAAAATAGATGCCATGCATACAGGTTTCTAGTCAAGACTAATTTGCAACCCTGACCCCCTAAAAGGTCCACTAACGTTAGTCTGAGGTGTGTGTGTCAGTGAAGGGGGGGATGTGTGAATACCGCGGCTGACATCACGCTCCCTTCAAGAACGCACCAACGAGTTGCTGGCTGGGTCCTGCAGGGGTCCGTGCGGGTGCCTATGTTGATCCATGCCTCCCTGTCCTCCAGGTGAAGGCCATCCATGTCCACGACCAGATGTTCTCCGTCCAGAACGGCCTGCTCACCCCCACGCTGAAGGCCAAGAGGACCGAGCTGCAGGCGCGCTTCAGGGCCCAGATCGATGTGCTGTACGCCGGGGTGAGGATGTAGGAGGAGGGGCGTGTTGGGGGACCCCTAGCCGAAGGATGCTAAGAGCACAAAGAACCGGCAATTCATTATAAAGATGAAAATGCAAACACACACACACAGACACACACACACACACACAGACACACTCCTGGTCCTGGATTGTTTCAAGTCACAGCGCGTGAGGGAACAGGGGTCCGGGTGGGGTCATGTTAGACGTACGGCACAGAAGACGAGCTGCCCTGTGATGTGAATGAGGCTCTTCGGCGTGGCCTATACACAGCATTATGCGTAGACTAGGAATCAGGTGTGTCGGTGGGTCTCATAGGAACTGTGAGGGCTTTCTAAAGGGAATACGGTGCGGGTGATCGCCAGTGTTGCCAGATTGGGCCAGATTTCCCTGCCCAATCTGGCAACACCGGTAACTGCTCTGTTGGATCAGGGACGGCCGTCTTGCTGCTAAACCACACTGTGGATCTCGTGGGCACAAACTCTTCAAAAGGGATTCTCTCAAGCAGGGATTAAATATATTTACCAGCCATATTGAATGCTTTCTTCTCTTACACCTAAGATCAATTCTCAAGTGTCATGTAAACCAGGTTGTTTCGTTTGGAAAGGTGGTTTAAAGTAGTGTTTGAGTTTTGTTGAGGTGGAGGGCCACAACAGAGACATTGAAGCATGTGTTTCGGCACAGTGCTCAGTAGTTTTGTTGTGGTGCTCAGGTCCAAATCAGGGATGTGACAGATTAGAGATTAAAATATATTTACTCACTCCTTCACTGGAGCTCATTGGGTTCATTTATTTATCATAGAGGTGAAGACAGCTTTTTATTGTATGAAAGGTTCCTAGGAACTATAGCTAATTATTGTAATTCGGAAAGTATTGTTTGTTCAAAGAAATTGCTGAAATTGTCTTGTCGGCCAAGATCACATTTAAATGTTTTTTTTTTTTCTTACAAATCCAAATATGATTGTTGTGCTAACATTTTCTTTTATTGTGCTCTCGGGGATTTGGCAGTTTTTATAAATATTAAAAACTGTATTCATGTGTGTTGTGTGCTATGTTGTGTGTTCTTCTCCATGCTCATACCCTTTCGAATTCATCAGAAATCTGATCAACAACTCAGTTTACAAACCTGATATAGACCTAGTTTGATAACATGCACAATGTGATTTTAACTGTATTTCAAAAGCGAACCAGCGTTACCCCGCATTAGGGTCTGAAAATATTCTTTCACAGACAAGGTGCATTTTATCTACAGCGTGGCTTTAATGCCTGTATTATAATTCTATATAATTAGGCTTTATTATATGATATCATTTTTAGCACATGATCCTTTATACATTAAATACTATAATAATGCTTGATTGATTCAGTTTCTTTCATAGTGGATTTACACTCAAAACGTCTTTGTCTTTATATTATGTGTTGTACACAACATTTTAGAAAAATAAAGAAAAAATAAACAACGGAGAAGCTGACCATTGGTTAGGTAGAATTTTTCTCCAAATTACTGCAGTGCCAGAGGAACGGAGAGCCAGGACAAAATACAAGTTTGTTTATTAAGCAGACACAAAAAAACGTCTATGGAAAGAATTACAATGTAAACCCTAATGGAATGCACTATTTTTGAAACTATTCCAAAACATTGTATTATATTTACCTCACAATATTTATGATATATTTATTTTCCAATAATCTATGTCAACAATTGCCCTGTTGATACCTGAAATGTTATTTTTGAATAGGAATGTTGCATTACAGATATCTGCAATAGATCTCCAGTCTAGCTCTACGTGTCATCCTGGACATGTCTTCCACCCACTCCATGGTGTGTCCCCGGTCTACATACATTAAAGTGTAATGTATTATGTATTATTGCACAATATTTGTGCAATAATTCAATAATACAACTCTGCAATACTGTGTGCTATGATTCAACTCTACAATACGCTATTCCTTCATTTTAAAACAGTCTAAGCCCATTTCTCAACATCAATATTTCTTTGTTGTAAGATTGTTATATTGTTGTTTTATGTTGTAGCCTATATAATACAAAGTCGAGTGCATATTTGTATAACCTTATTTCTTATTTAGTATTTTCTTTTTATTTTTCTATTCTTATATTTAGATTATAGGGAGATGGCAACTCTAACGTGAATCAGGTACGCACCAATAAAATATTTCTGATTGTGCTTCTGATTGGTTTGATGTAATTCCTGGTCATCCTGCGGGGGGCAGTGTCACATGTCGACGCTTTTAACCACTGGCCACCCCGGCAAGAAGAAGACCAAGAAATGGTACAGACCAGACTTTAGAAGGCTTTAGCGGGAACCCCTCCTCAGCTCAGTGGTACGGTCCAGGCGACCAGAAGCCATACAGTGTTGTTGTTGTTCATTTTAAATGCATTTCACTATTATGGAGGAAATGCTGGTCTGAAAGCTTGAGGCGGCGCCGTTCATAATAGCGATGGGGTATGTTGTTCACTGCTATGTACTATGAATTATAAGTTTAGCGTTGTCTTTCCAATGTTCTTCACAACCCTCGGTAAGCCCAAAGAAGCAATGAGCTTGAATCCAAACATGACAAGTCTCAGGGAACAAAACCAACAAAGCCATGAAATCCAAATAAGAGTCAGAAAACGGTGTTGACTAGCTTTGGTAAGAAGACGGTAGGACTCTTAAGTTTTGTGTTTCCCGCACATTATTTCACTATTTTTGACGTCATGACTATACGGAAGCCTTATGGGTCCATGCTGATATGCAATCCTAATTAAGAGAAACAATAACTCAAACTATGCAAACTAGACATTTACTAAACATGGCTCTTACAATAAGTTATATAATATAATTATAACTTTAATCAAAACAAATACTGTGGGTACCGAACAGCCAGACCGTGTTTAACACCTGTTTTTTTTTTTTTATTGGTTTGTTAATTAGTTAGTTTAAGCAGCTCTTTAATATTCCTGTTCACATTGACTCAAAATGTTTCCTGGCTTCACAGACCCAAGAAGCAGGGACCCAGGATGGCTGAAGCTCCTCTCCATCTGGCCGAGGTGTGTGTGTGTGTGTGTGTGTGTGTGTGTGTGTGTGTGTGTGTGTGTGTGTGTGTGTGTGTGTGTGTGTGTGTGTGTGTGTGTGTGTGTGTGTGTGTGTGTGTGTGTGTGTGTGTGTGTCGCGTTGGAGAGACTGCAGGTTTTATGAAGCCTTACTGTCCTATAAATGCTCACCAGTGCTCAGTAAACAAACATCCTGGGCTGAGATGGTCACGGTGGCGGTCACCTGGCATTGGCTTGTTAGCGTAGCTTGTGGACTGAAGGTTACAAGACCTCCGCCTGTTCTCCAGAAACGTTTGGAGCCTGAGAGCCTGGACGAGTCCAGCATAGAGCGGGCCAGTATCCTGGATAGATTACCACACGGCACTTCTGGTGAGCGACCCGCACACTCGGAAACAGCCTTGTTCCTGACGTGTTCCCTCAAACTAAGTCAGTGGTCAAAAAAACGTCTCCCCTGCCTGACTGTTGATGCTGCGGTTGCCTAGATTACCCTCTCCACAGCACGGCTCTGGAGGAAGACCTCAGACTCCCGGAGGACGAGGAGGAGGAGGTGTCCCGACCCGCTGAGAAGGTGGAAAAGAAAGTGGGAGGAAGAGCAGGAGGTCCCGGGAAGGCTGCACCGTCCGCGGGGGCCAAGCAGAGGCCAGCGGCGTCCCCCAGGAGTCAGGAAGGCCCCGGGCCGGGAGACAGGAGCGGGAGGAAGAGGAAGAGTGTTTGGGAGAAAGAGGCGGCTGGGTAAGAGCATCTACACCGGCTCCTCCCTCTGGGACCCTTACGCTACGGCTACACCAGACGCGGAAATTCACTCGTGCGGAAATAGAACGTTCACCAAGCGGAAATTTTTAATTAACCGGCTACACTGGACGCGTTAAAAATGGCTCCTTTATCTTTTTTGATCTCTGTATTACTATGGTCCAGTTCAATAGCTGCTTATAGTAGGCTATAGAAGTATAGTATAGAAGTTACTCACCAGTTATGCCAACTGCCTCCGAAACTGCTCTCCACCCGGCATCTCTTTGACGTTTATCCTTATATTTCAGGTCACTGTGGTCGTAAAGCTGTAGGCCTACTCGTTTTTCAACTTCATGAATTAATAAATAATCATCCATTCTTGAACTATCAACTATCTAGGCCTACTTGCTATCTATATACTTACAGTGTCTACGTAGGCCTATACTATCTATCTTATACACTGTCGTCTTCAAACAGAAAAGTAATGCTTTAATCGTTAAAATCGTTAAATCTCCATAGTAACAGCTCTCGAGGGTTTTGGGAAATAATCAGATTTATTGATTCCCTCATTATTCACAGCAAAATATATAATGGTTTTCATTACATTTCATTGATTTATTACCATACTCTATGTTAAAAGGCCCACGCAAACCTTGCGGAAAATAATAAATATAGAAACCAGTCTATGTCTTAATTTTCCACGCGGAGATGTCGGCGCGGTACGTTCAGTTTCAGCGTCTGGTGTAGCCACTCTCATTGCTTTCAACGGTTTCGAATTCTGCTGCGTTCATACCGCGTCCGCAAAGCAAAATTTCCGCGTCTGGTGTAGCCGCGGCCTTAGAGTAGTCTCTTATCTTATCCCCACCAAGGCTGGGTGCTGGATTCCAAAAAGTGTCATCAATAAGTTGTGTCTGTTTGTCATGGGGCTGCACAATACTTGAATGTTATCATTCATTTTATTTTCATGCTGCATCTACAACACAATGGAGCTATTCCGTGATGTCTGGGTTTGTAGTCTTAATTATTTCCAATGAGAATATATGCCGATCAATGTGCCGAAAATACATCAAATATCAGGTTTAAAATTCAGCGAAGGAATAAAACGATCTTTAGTCGGATAACATACTTTACATTTCGACGTACTTCGTTGTAAGGAACCTCGGTGAGACTGTTTAGACTGGTCTTCTGAAGTCACAAGCATATCCTGACATTTATATTGTGTCAAATCCCCCATAATTAATGTGATGCTACATCTTTCTATACGACACAGCGAGAGAGTCATACTCACACACTCACCCCCTCACACACACACTAACACCGCGTTCACATTGTACATGTCTGTCGACGGAGGACGGAGAGCGTGTCTGACGCATGGGTAAGGCGAACTGATTGGCCGACAGATCCGTCGCTGCCTGAAAAGTACGGAGCCGACGGAATGGATGGACCCACAATGCATTTCGAGAGCGCCCCATGCGAAGTCACTGAGATCTGTCGACGGATGTGTTCAGTGTGAACGCGGCATAACACACTCACTCACCAGTCGTCCCCTCACACACTCGTCCCCTCACACACTCGTCTCCTCACACACTCGTCTCCTCACACACCTTCTCACACAAACGTCCCCTCTCACACTCGTCCCCTCACACACTCGTCCCATTACATACTCGTCTCCTCACACACCTTCTCACACTCTCGTCTCCTCACACACCTTCTCACACACTCGTCCCCTCTCACACTCGTCCCCTCTCACACTCGTCCCATTACACACTCGTCCCCTCACACACTGGTGCATTACATCACTGACCTAGTAGTGAAGGGCAAAATCTAAAATTGTTCATGTTCTTGTTGTTTTTATCTTCATTTCCTGAGACTGGCTAAGTCAGTGGTGTTAAAACACTTTCATTAGCTCAGCCTGATCCTGTTTCCCAATCTACCATTATATTTGGAACAGTTTGGCATCAGTTTCCAATCTTTCAACACACAGTTTCACAATGCGTTGCGAAAGAGAGCGAGGCGGAGATATCTCTGTTGAAATGAAGCATCACTCTCTTGCCGATACATAACGCTCCTGGCAGGAGAGGGGGGAAGCCCGCCCGAAAGAAGGCAGGAGGGATCACGGAGGAGGAGAGGAGAAGGAAAGGCCCAGGCTTAGGGAGGGTGCCTGGTCCTCGCCCCGCCAGAGGGAGCCGGCCACCACCCCGAGCCCCAGCTCCCCGGGAGGCCTCACCTAGGGTCACAGCCCCAGATAGACAGACGACTGCCAAGAGGGTTAGCCGGCAGCTGCAGCTGACGTTTGTAGCCAGGTACGGTCAGTTAGCCTGGTTCACTCATATGGGCTCGCAACAAAGTAGCACACACTGGCTCTGTCGCTACGAAGAGACTGACCCTCCCTTGATGTTTTGTGTGACACTAATGTTCTTCTGAGTAGGTAGGACATCCGTCCATCCATTGCATCCGTCCCACCCAGCGTGGATACCCTGCTCCCTGTGCTTACCCTCTGTGTGTCGCTTCTCTTCTCCCAGACCAGGGAAGGAAGCGGGGGCAGAGGAGGAGGAGAGGAAGAGAGGGGGGAAATCAGCAAACAGAAAGTCCAGCAGCTCAGAGACACCGGTAAGAGAGTGGTTGTTAAGATGGTCTGATTGTGATGCTTGAGGTGTTGATTCTTAATAAAACATTGAATACAATTTCTGTGCAGTTTGGTTTTCAACCAATGGTTTATTTAGCATGTACGGAAGACATCGGTGTGCCTAGAATAAATGCTTAGTGGAAGATGTAATAACATGTAGACATTCTAAGAGGTTCCTACTTTACAAAGCGATGCGCCTGAATCACCGTTATAACAGACATCCACACATCTTTGAAGGACCTAGAGGCACGATCAAATTATTTAGAAACTGAGTCCTGATCAACTTTTAGAAGCACTCGGGCTCGGAGATGGAAGGGCCTGACTGTGGGAAGGGGCCTTGCCCTTCAACCACTCAGGGCCGGATCTAAAAGGCAGGCCAATGGATACCGCCGGGGGTTGCTTTGTTGTTGTGTTGATATTCTTCTCTCATGTATTTAGTCCCCTGGTCCCAAGAGGGCCCGCACCAGGAAGTCCTCCTCCGGCCAGTCAGCTGACCGCCAGCGGCACTTAGCCAGGACGTCCTCCTCTCCAGGTCGGCTCCCCGTCCCCTGTGGTCCTGTTTATATGACTGTCAGGTTGAATGGCTGTTGAATGTTGCCAGATGTCACTGTTGGATTCCCAGTTTAACCCTTATCCTGTGTGCATTCTGGAGCAGCAAACAAAGCAAAGCCCCTACCTGCTTATAACACACGCAACACACTTTCAATCCAAGCGATTGGTCATTAAAGTGCTAAATGGAAAGGGTAACGGTAGACAACGCTGGCTGTGTTCCTCTCTGCCCCTCCTCCCAGATGGCGGCGCTGAGCCCACTGTCTCACAGACAGACAGGCCAGGGGAGAGGTCCCGGGGGCCTGCAGGGGCCGACGCGTCCATGGTGCTGCAAAGCTTCCTGTCCCTTTGCCAAACATACAAGTCAGTCATTCAACCTAGGGGGTGGGGTTGGTGGGGGGGGGGCACGGCTCTCTCCAGCCCCTTGGAGTAACACGTCCCAACTTTGTCTCCAACTACAACGTTTTGAGTGCAGCACAACGAATAATGGTCATATGATGGGTTGTGAGTAGGGGACACAGACTTAGTGGGGTAGGATGGTGTGTGAGTAGGGGACACGTAGACTTAGTGGGGTAGGATGGTGTGTGAGTAGGGGACACGTAGACTTAGTGGGGTAGGATGGTGTCTGAGTAGGGGACACGTGGACTTAGTGGGGTAGGATGGTGTGTAAGTAGGGGACACTTAGACTTAGTGGGGTAGGATGGTGTCTGAGTAGGGGACACGTAGACTTAGTGGGGTAGGATGGTGTGTGAGTAGGAGACACAGAGACGTCCTGTTCTTCAGGTTGGCCTCCAGGCCGTTTCATATGGTTTCTGTACCTAACATATGATCCTATTGATATGAATGTTCATGATATCGGACCAATGTATTTTACACATAGTTAGCGGGGAATGGGTGTGTTTTGTTACAATTTAATTAAAATGCAATATGCTTTAATACCATGCATGGTATTCCTTAAAGTATATGAATGTATTTGTTGGGGCACATACTGTTTTCAGGATGATCTGTAATGAAGAGGTTATCTGTATCGTAATTTGAGATACTGGTGCCCTAAACAGCTTCTGGCGTCCCTCTGCCTGAATTAACCAACATGGATGACTAACCCGCCTTTTATTCTTCATGGGAAGGGAGTCTGTGGAGTCGACGGCCGTGCGACGCGCCATCGACTCGTTCTCCTCTACCCTGGAGGGGCACCTCACTGAGCGGGTGAGCGCTATGTCCCTGGCCTCCTGTGGGGGACTGTTAAAGCTGGTACTCACTGCCCTGCCGCCAACGCACAGAGCAGCAAAGCCAAACACACATTAACACTGTGACCCCCCCCCAGACCACCGCCTCCAAGGAGCTGCGGGTTCTGAAGAGGGACAACGCCAAGGTAACCATGGAAATCAGTGGCTGGGGTAACAATGGCATTGGTCCAGTGCGTTCCCTCCCGTCCCTCAAGGCTTGATCTCCTCTGTGATTGACAGGTGAACTCAAAGATCAAAGCAAAGACACAGAAACTGCTGGATGCCAAGTATGAGCGGTTCAGGTGAGTTCTGAGATCCCACCAGTTCTCCCGTTAATAACCGCGAACCATACCTGACAAGATTCCTCAGAGTGAAGTCACTGACAAACGAGTCTGTATTTGCAGTAAAATGCATCAATTACAGATATTGTGTGATAGTTAATAATAGTAACAACACAACGTCTTGACGAAGTGGCCCCATGGAGGCTGCATGTTGCCAGCCCGGTGTGTTTTAGATTTCAGCTTATTTCGTCGTATTGTAACATAATTCACCCATTCATACCAACAGGCCACATAAGCCCTTGCCAATTAAGAGGCTTTTTTCTCATGCTAAGGAGGGATCCTAAGCCTAGGGAGGCGTCCAGCTCATACAGGAGGCCATTCGTCATGTGTCAATTCTAGAGATACGAGCAGTAAAGATGTATGAGAGACCCAGATGCTCAAGGCCACAAAAACATGTGTAATTCCCGCATAGAGACACATTTGGTATCCAGGAGGCAGGAATTCAGCATCATGCTTAGCCAAACAGAGCACATAACTCGGTCCACGCCTGCCCAGTAGATAAGGCACAGCACATAGCCCAATGGGCCAGAACGCTCCACGTAACGCATCCTTCAGAATGCCAGAAGTGTATCTCCACGCGTGCCCATACAATTCCCCTCCTTTTGCTTCATAGAGACTAGTCCAAACTTTATCAAATAAAGTTAGTTAATGCGATCCTGACTCTGCAGACTTTTTCCAAAAAGAACACAGCAGTATTAATCTTGAAGTGGAAATCAAGGCAGCTTGATAGGTTGGATCAGAGCGTCGGATAGATGCTCCTTGGCTGTCGATACCGCTTCTGACCAAACTAAAGTTTGGGCTGAGAATTATACAAAGTAAAGCATGAATCACAAAAGAACAGATGCAGTTCCTCCCTTGATAAGGAATATGACCCTGGCTATTACCCAGACGGCCTGGGACCGGCCATTGGGTTCATCCTTGTAGGGCCATAAACAAAGGAAGGGATGTTGGAATTTCCAACATCCCTTCCTTTCCTCCTTTCCTTTCCAACTTGGAAATAACACCATTTATCAGTTGAAGAGGCCCTGGCCTGTCTCCGCACTAAGGAACGTCAGCACAGAGACACACACCGACGTTCTACAGTGTTCTCGTAGCGTGCGGGTTAGCTCGTAGCAGGCGTGTTCTCTGACGTCTTCGGACCACTCCCGACAGGGCGGAGCAGCAGCTGGGCTCGCTGAGGAAGGAGAAGGTGGAGCTGAGGCAGCGACTGGCCAACGTCCGGAGAGGCTTCTCCTTCCTGCAGGGCCTCGGAGACCTGACCACACGATACCTGGCCCACAGACGGGCACACCCCTCGGAGAAAGAGCAGGTGGGTCCGATTTGAAGAGTACCGGTTGTAGGTCCATGTGGGGAGACTTCCCACATGAGCCCCATAAAGACTCTACGCAACGTACATCTACAGCTTTCAATTAGTTAAACCGAAAGTTATCTAGATGAATGTGTTAAAAAGAGTATTGGATAGAGCTATATTCCGACAGACATCGCCGACGCAGTGTTTGGTCAGTATGATGGGTTTTCCAATCATTCCGCTCTGCAATAAACAGGAAAAATCTGGCAACCCGTTCCCTCTTTATCCAACCTGGGAAGAGCACTATCGAACCAGACTCGGTCCTACTTGGGCCTTCACGGGACAGTCGGCAGGATTTTAATGTCGACTGCCGGTGGCGGAGGCGGCAACGCTCCCTATTCCGGCGTTCCCGGGAATAGCTTGACAACAAATAGGCAGAGCAGGTAAAACCGTCTGCCGTCGTGCCAGAGCCACGTTGATATGGAGAGGAGGGAGAGGAGTGTTAACTGCAGACACAAACAGGAAGTTAGCCAAAACGACCACATTGGTTACAGAGCCTTTATAATGAGAGGAAAAGTGTGGCTCCCGTCACAAAAAACGACTTCACGCCCAGACTGGTGGCTTGACATGTTCAGGGAGATGACTCTAATGAGGCTACTTCTACGTTTCATAATTGTTTTCTTGATTGGTTTGAATTGTCCCTTGTAGTTCACTCATCGGTCGGGCCAATCCGGTCTCCTCTAATGTGATAATGAAATAATGAATGACTCTTGGTCTTTTGCGTCCTTACTTAGTTTGGGTCGTCCAGTCTGCCTGCCCTGCTGGTAGAGACCAAGAGCCTCCTGAGAGCAGAGGACCACCTCCGAGACAACAACAAGCGGCTGGAGGCCGGGATGAGAGAATGATGCAATGAGGACGTCTGGGAACACCTGGCCGTGTTCAACGAATGAATCTAATCCGATCGTATCTGGACGTCACTTAAGTGACCTGGAAAGCACACTAACAATGTATTAGTCTGCTAAATTTCAATGTTCATTCAAAGGTCAGAATTCATTCTGACCTTTTCTTGTATGCATGTCTTGATCCTACTCTTGAGCAGGAAAGCAATTAATCATACCATTCATGTTGACGAATTAAAGAAAATGTATGTGAAATACCTGTGTGTGTGTGTGTGTGTGTGTGTGTGTTACAGAATGATTCAGATTAATCGCCCCCATCTGCACCATGTTATTACAACGTATCATTAACAACACTCATTTATTTACTAATTATTCACAGGTCTGCCACACCGACTGACAAACGATTCCGCTGTAGTCCAGACGTGGAGTAGTGGTTGACAGCCTGAGGCTCATCTCTTAGAGCCTCAGGCTGTGATTCCTCTCAGACACCGTTTGACACTAAGTCATGTACACGTCGTACACAGGCTTGAAGCTTGTTTAAACAATAGATTTTTAAAGCGGGGTGAGTTGAAAGAAAGATCATTGGTGATGATGTTCGGGGAGCCTTGGATTGCCTCAACACAAAGATGCCGTGTGGTTAAACACACAACTACAAACGGGGACGTGGTACAACAGAGATCGACACACCAACATTCATTCTCTCTACATTTATTTTATTTTTAACAAATGTCTGCCAATACACGTGTAGACACATGCAATGGCTTAAAGAAGCCCTGAATGCCATGATGATTTAATAACATTGATAAGCAAGCGTCAGTGAACAGGTTCCTCATCGCGAAGGCGAACGTGGTCCCGTCGGAGTGGTTCAGGTAGAAGGACCGGGTCCTTTCAAAGATGTACAGCGTGTAGCTGATGTTCCTTGTTAAATGAATGTGAGTGCATTCATTTCTTTCCACTCAAAAGGACTGTGTTGCTGGGAGCAGCAGCATGTTTGATGTGTCTATTCTGCGTCTGTTGGGGTTTCGTCTTGTATACTTGTGTACCGGGATGGTGGACTGACGCTAACCTGAAGCCCATCCCGGGTCCACATGTTGGTGTCGTGGACCTGGGTGGTGGCTGAGGGTTCCTAGAGGACGACCGTCGTCTCCAGGTCGCTGGGTGCTCTCAGGTGGCTCATGAATATTAGGGTGAGGGTTAGCTTCCAATTGAACACATATATGAACGTATAAGTAATCAAATGGTAGCCTATATGTAACATAGACATAGTAGTGCTGGCAGGGGAAGGAGCAGGGATGTTGGCTAAGAGCAGGGGCGTTGCTAGACCTAGAGTTTTACTGGGGCACAGGCCCCCAACTGCCAACATTTTTTTTTTACGTGTGCACAATATGAAATAGATGGATACAGAAGGTTATGTACGAGCTTCAAAATCATTGTCACTGTCATACTGTAGGCTATATTAAAGCACTGGTAAAGGTAAAGACGCAAAGATGGATTCATGAGTACCGTACAATTATATTTATTTAAACACATACACATCTCAAAGATTTACAAATAAGGTAACTGACAAATAAACAAAAAGTCTCTTTATGACCTTCACCTCTTTATCAGGAGAAGTCTACACATCTATATTTATTTAGAAGCTGTGTGGAAACAGCATAATTTTGCCAGAACGACATGTACTAAAAAGGCAAGAAACAAGGTTTAAAACTAATAGAATTTCTGACTTAAGGTGAGGTGGCTCATTGCCACCAATCAACCTGGAAAATGTTATAGAACCATCAAAGCTCTTAAATTAAACTAAATAAGGCCATACACTACTGCATAGAGCCTTTTTAAATGATAATTTTTTCACTATTAAGCTGCATCGCCGCGCCTTCATGGTGGCAAAGCGGTCAATAACGTGGCTTTGACTCACTTTGCATAGTTGCTCCTTTTCAATGGACAAAAGAGAAAGTTGGTGAAGCCTTCCTTGCCCCATGGTTGACCTAAGCCAGGTGTGGAGCCTTCTCGACACACTGAAAGATCGCTCACAACTACAACTGTTTACAGGAATTGTGAGTGCAATGATCTGAATTATCTGTGTCAGTGTTGGGAACATTGTTGGATCCAGTATGTTAAAAACACCCTGTATATCCATAATTTCCTTTTTTGTGTTAAGGAAGTTTTTGTCCACTAAAACTTCAAGTTTTGAATACAGACAATTTTTCATTCATTATTCATTTTCCGCGTGTGTGCGTGCACGCATGGTGTGTGTGTGTGTGTGTGTGTGTGTGTGTGTGTGTGTGTGTGTGTGCTATAAAACTACAGGCTACAGACGCTCAGTATTGAAAAACTGGTGCTAATTATATGGGCAACATTCTTTAACAGCAATCAAGTTGTCATTGTTTGTGTCAAACAAGTTGTGAATTTGTTGTAACGTTAAAAAAGGAGATGACTTACTCTGGGCTGTTTCCAGCTCCCGTGGTTTCCAACGAAACATGATCAACAAAAAAACAAGGAATTGAAAGCTACTTACAATATGCCTAGGTTACATTAATTTCCCCTGATGGCAGCAATGTTCCACTTTCAGCTGGAATTCACGGTACATCAAAACCACACGTCTTCTTTAGATTTCAGTTCCCTTTATTTATTCACACAGTTCAGCAGCGGCATTTATTCAGAATCAGAGCCCAAATTAAAGCTGCATTTAGGGCGACTATCACTACCCAGCAGAAAAATAGATGCACTATAAATGGTTTTGTATAGCAGTCACGAACATGAGCATAGTTGTGGAAATGCTGGTGTTAGAAAACAAAGTTGACGGGAATTAAAGTGCTGCACATCGACTGTACAAATGTAGATTATTCATCACAAGAATTTTAATTCAGAAATCGAATAGGCTAATTAACTCTGAATTGTGAGATAAAATTCAGCATTCTGATAATAAAGTCAGAATACTTGGATAAAATCCGAATTCTGATAATTAAATCCAGCATTAAAGGTTCATTTAAGAAGGTTCTCCCCAGTCATTTGTCGCCTGGTCGCAGTGTCGAGTTTTTTTTTTAAAGTAGTTCACTAGTCGTAGCGTGCAAATAAATTGCAGTGTCAGAATTCTGACAATTTTGTCAGCATTCAGATTTCTCAGAATTCTCTTACGCTGCAAATTAAAGCGCTACTACTAGCAAACTAGTTTCAGCGTGCCTGGAGAGAACTTCCTTAAATTAAGCGGAAGTGGGAGATTCCTTATTTTTTTTACCATTATTGTTTTATTAACAAATTTCTCCTACAGGGGATTGATAAAGTTCTATCTAGACTATTGAACAGAAAGAAACACTTGGTCATACTTTACACACTTTATCATTGGTTGTTGCGTTAAATCTTACCCAGATAGAGTAGGGGTATTTTCTGATTGGCTTTTATGTAGCCCCTTTCGTTTTCTGATTGGCTGGTAAGAGGCAGGCTCGACTGAAGACTCCAGAGGCAGCAGGAGATGCACTTGATGAATCCTGCCGATTCCATAGCGAGAGCGGCGCTTCTGCAGATGAATTTAATAATGATCAATGGAATTTTACTGGGGCACTGGAGACTTTTACTGGGGCACGTGCCCCAGTAAAAAGGGGCTGACGACGCCTCTGGCTCTGTTCCAACCAATCTTGTTCCTCCTAGCTCCGCCCTGTGATTGGTCAGTCGGTAGACCCCATGGACCTATAAGTAACGGCCAGATGAGCATCTACCTGTCTGAAGGTGAAGTCACATCCTTTCATCTCCATCACCTTTGATCGCGTACGTTAATCAACTTTTTTAAAAGACATTTCGGGATATATTGTAAACTCATGTTAATCACTTACGTAGGATTATTTTTTAAATAACGGATTTGAGCGTAAACTAGTTATTTGGGGATCAGTTGGCCGTTTCACTTTCACTTTGACGCCGCTTTTCTTAAACAGGAGCCTCGGTGCTGCGGTTTCAGGTCGCATTATTCAGCTCTACCGTCACCTTTAGAAACAAATCGACTAGATGAGTTCCTTCTCCGTCGTGTATCCGGCCGTGTGTAGAGCTGTCAAGCGATTAAAATATTTAATCGTGATTAATCGCATTAATGTCATAGTTAACTCTAATTAATCGCGATTAATCGCAAATTATTTTTCTATGCTAAATATCCCTTGATTTTTTAGTCCCATAATTCTTCTCATTTTAATTCTCTTATCAACATGGTGAAGTGCATCGGCTTGCCTTGTGCAAATGATTTTTTATTGATAACAACATTGGCATATACACTGATCAAAACAGGACGATACAAAAAAAGAGCCTATAGTGCAATTAAACGACTGCTTTGAACGAATGTCATTTGAACATAGCAGTCAGGCTACTGCTTCTTTGTTTTGAGCCAAAGGAAAAAAAAAAAAAAAATTTTTTTTCTTTTTTTATAAAATAATTGCGTTAATCGCGCGATAAAAAAATTAACGCCGTTAAATTTGGTTTGCGTTAACGCCGTTAATAACGCGTTTAACTGACAGCTCTAGTATTAATGTGTAACTAACTCCATGTATAGAATAACCATGTCAGAGAACCGTGGCGATGCAGAGGAGCGAGGAGACAGTGTGGACACCAAATTCTGGTTTCGAAGGTGGTTTCAAAGGTAACTTCAAAGGCACTATCTCTCTATATGGAAGATAGAGAGATAGTGCTTTACCCTCGCAGGTAACTTATAGCTGGACCCTAAGGACGATCGATATATCATTAGTCGGTTATCGGCATCGCAGAGGAAATTCCTTTGCGAAATCATGGCGCATGTTTAATCACAGTGAGTAACGTTAGATAGAAACAGTTCACAAGTAGGCTACCCAAGCACACAGGACGTAACCCCAACAGAATAAACTACAGACACATAATACATTCTGCATTCTGCACATAATACAAGCCGCACAGTCCTTTTGAGTGGAAAGATCATTATGCAGTAACATTAATTTAACAAGAAACATCAGCTACCACCTGAACAACTCCGACAGTACCGCGTTTGCCTTGCTTCCTGGATGAGGAACCTGTTCTTGACCATTGCTTATCTAGGTTCTGAAATCATCATGGCATTCTGGGCTTCTTAAAGCCATTGATGTATGTGTCTACACGTGTCTTGGCAGATATTTCAAAAAGGGAAAAGCTGGAGCTGGTTCCGCGGACCCCGGCCGCTACAGAATGGACTACCCAAGCATCGGAACCTGTGTGATCATCAACAACAAGAACTTCCATGAGAGCACGGGTAAAGCCCCCATTATGACTCCTCATACACAGACATCTCAAGGCGTCCTTCCAAGGCCAGGTGCGATCCAGCGTTCACACCTGGCCTCTGAAGGACGTGTTGGTGTCCGATTACAGCCATACTGCAGACCGCTGTGAAGGACATGGATCAATGTTAGCCAAGTGTCTGGACTCAACACAATCGACCGAAGGCATTTCTTTTTAACGGTCAAGTGTCTAAACATAACGACTAGAGAAGGGCTGTCTAATCGAACTGAGGGCCATGCTGAGGGTTGGGAATATAATTAGGGGGCCAGACATTTATTACAATCATTATTACTCTATTGAAGATATATAATAGGCTAGAAACTGCATTCAATAAAAAAACTATTGCTTGCAACAACGTGTGTGTGTGTGTGTGTGTGTGTGTGTGTGTGTGTGTGTGTGTGTGTGTGTGTGTGTGTGTGTGTGTGTGTGTGTGTGTGTGCGTGCGTGCGTGCGTGTGTTTGTTTGTGCATGCGCGTGTGGGCCTACCCATTCAGGCCAGAAAACCCGTGAGGGGACCAACGTGGATGCGGAGGCTTTGGAGAGGACATTCCGCAGTCTGGGCTACAAGATAAGAAGAGAAGACGACCAGACCGTCGGAGAGATGGAGGAGCTGCTCCACAGTGGTACAGGACGACGTTATGCAGCGTTTAAACTGACCCAAAGCTCTGAGTTGTAGGAGTAATGCCGCTTTTCAATGCCTGGTCGCTAAACGGGTCTGCACATCCCTGAGTTGCTGACCCTCCTGCACGGATGGAGAAGAAGCATAAGTTAGCGTGAAAAAAATTGGTGTGTTTCCCCCCCCCCACCCCCCCCACAGTGTCCCAGGAGGACCACAGTGGCTCCGCCTCCTTTGTGTGCGTGCTGCTGAGCCACGGCGGTGAAGGGATCTTCTACGGGACGGACGCCCCCACCGAGCTCAAGACGCTGACCGGAATGTTCCGCGGCGACCTCTGCAAGACTCTGGTGGCCAAGCCCAAACTCTTCTTCATACAGGTGGGCTTTGAAGGACAGTATTATAACGTGGATTACTGCTGATGAGTGGGTTTATTTAGCGCACTGAGTGCGAACTCACTGTACCGTGCCCAAGTCCGTTTCACACCTGTACCGTGCTCAAGTACGATTGCCCCCCCCCCCCCCCCCTGCAGTACGCTGGCTTGTGCTGCTCACGCTTGACAATCTCAACTGGGCCTGAGTACGGTTGCCAGTACATTCGTCATCACGTCGTAATACGTCACCACCAAGCGTCCGCCGCTTGGTAGAACAACACAGAGAACCCAGTTGACACTTTACTGAATTTGTTGCTTATTTGTAGTCGTTCTACTCAGTCACAGCCCTCTCTCACTGAGCGTTTTTACATTGCCAAATAGGCCGTTTTATGCACGCTTTTTTCGCGGCACGGCCTTTGCGTTTACACTCCCCGAGGTAAATTGCCTGCTTGAGCTAGAACCCCAATTTACCCCCCCGGACCTTGCACACATTGGTGGTTATTGGGTTTAATTCTGTTTAAATGCAACTGCTCCGCGGTTCCGGGGTGGGGGGGTTTGGGTTTGGGCTTTGACTCCGAACTTAGTTATTCGAATATAAATCGAATATCAAAAAATAAATCAAAATTCGAACAAATATTAGGCAGCCCTTAATATTCGAACCTGTTATGGGCAGGCCAAGAGGGAGAGACGTCGGAGAACCCGACGCAGTCTATTCATAATATTGTAATGACCACGGAAGAGGCAGTGAATGAAGTATTGATTAGACCGCGATTTATTAGAAACCCAATAAACCGTTGGAACGCGCAAGACCGGTAACCATAGCAACGCGGTAAACAAACCTCGCTAAGCCCAATCGAGGTCTTACTGAAGGCATTTAATGGTCAAAATATCATTAATAAATATTTGAATATGTTCGAATATTAATATTAATAAACAGACTTTGAATATGATTTTTCGGCAAAAGTCAAAGCCCTATATCACGGTAATGTCAAAATCCATACCATAGCGCAAATCCACACCGGTGTACTTTCTTAACCGTTTATACCGTCTACACCCCTACTATTGATCTTTCAACAGTACCCTTCTAAGGGTGCACTCACACTAGGCCATCTGGCCGTGGCCGTGGCCGTTTTAGCACCTAACCGTGCTCAAATCTGCCAGTGTGAGTGTGGCCAGTCTGGCCAGGCCGGGCCAATTTGGCCACTTGGGAGAGGTGTGCTGCTACAGCAAGGGCCGCTACGGTACAGATGCTAATGAGCCGACACGCGCACACGCACGGCTACGCAACCTGAGCTGGATGACGTATAGTCCATGCGACGACCACGGACATAATAAAGGCGACGAGCCTTCTTTCCCATTAAACGGTAAACATATATCCAAATAAGCAACAGACTCAGCAAAGTGCGAACTGTGTTCTTTGTGTTGTTGTCCATTGTTGTTAGTACTCTGACTGACAGGTGTCATGCCAAATTTGTACCGGCTGCCAAATTTGTACCGGCCTACGTCATCAGTTGTTGACAAATTCCAAACCTGCCTGGCAACAGACGACGTAGGCCGGTACAAATTTGGCAGCCGGTACCAATTTGGCATGACAGCGGCAGACTTTATTATGGTCCATGCAGCGGACGCTTGGTGATGACGTATGTACAAGAGCCTACCGTGGCCAGGCCACAGTTGCGACGCCCAACGGCCACGGCCAGATGGCCTAGTGTGAGTGCAGGCCAGAGAACAATGGGGCCAGTTGAGCACGGTTAGGTGTGAAAACGGCCAACGGCCACGACCAGACTGCCTAGTGTGAGTGCACCCTAAGACCAAGCTATGGGACACTAAACTAGTTTTGCCTTATCTCCACCTTATCTGAACATTGTAACTGTATCATTTAAGTTGTATTAGCTTGTCATGTTAAGTGTAATGTCTTGTTTGTGTTCTAGTATATATAGTATGACATTTGTGTTGTAGTATGTAACCAATGTCCGGTCTTTTATGTATTTTGAAACATGTTGCCGCAAGTCTTTTTCCCTGGGAGAAGAATTACTTTACCTCAATGGGACTTTTCCTGGGTAATAAAGGTTCAATAAAATAAATTAATGATTAATGATCTCTGCTAGGCATGTCGTGGCACCCGTTTCGACAATGGCATTCAAACGGACAGCTCCAGTGACGAATCATCTAATAGGATTCCCGTGGAGGCGGACTTCTTGTACGCCCACTCTACAGCTCCAGGTAATCAGTAATCACTGCTGTCTGAATCATGAGGCGATAAAATGGCAAGCCCCCCTCCTTGTCCAGCAGCCCTGGCCTAGGCCAATCAAAGCCTGTTATCAAATATGGGGCGGGTTTAATACGATGCCGCCACAGAGGAAGCCTTTCAGGCCCTCCTTGAACAACCAAGATGGATGCCACCGATTTCTTTGCTGTGATTGGTTCTAGGTTTATCCAATTGCGTCCAGAGGCCATTTGATCCGCGCCCGTTGTTTTTCGCCCCTTGGAAATCATAAGTGATCTGAGGGGTTCAAGACTAAAACACGTTTTCTGAATTTGTGGATTTCAGGCTAATCATCGTCAGTACCCTGTTGTGGATTGGGTCGTGGGGGGTGGTATTTAGCTGAAGTGTACTCACAGGGGGTAAATATTAAAAAACTCTGTATTAAATGTATCGTACATGGTCTCCCACCAGGCTACTACGCCTGTAGGAACAGGGTTACAGGCTCCTGGTTCATGCAGGCGCTGTGCGAGATGCTGAAGGAACACAGCAATCAGCTGGAGCTGATGCAGATCATGACGCGGGTCAACCGCAAGGTGGCGCGCGATTTTGAGACGACCAATAAGAAGAAGCAGATGCCATCCATCACCACCACATTGACCAAGGACTTCTACTTCCGTTGATAGTTGCCAACTGATGGAGACGGTTTTGGAACCGTTAAAGTGATCGTATGGATTCAACTACTGGTGCTGAGGAAATTATTGGCTGTTTTTTTTTTCTTCGGGTCTGTCCTGTCTGTGCTTGTGGTGGATGGGAGAAGCATTTGTTGCTGTCTTTGCGATCTATTTGATTGGAACTGGGGATCCTGTGCTTGCTTTGATATACTTTACGTCTATGCCACAAGTTGCTCTGGAGATGAACAGCTGTGGCCACATTTTAATCACTTATTTTACATAGAATTCCTACATTATTTCAGAATCTATTGAATTCTTCTGCAGGAAAATGTGTATATTGCTTTCACTCCAATGTGAATGCAAGTCTTTTAAATGTTCAACAACCAGTATTGTGCTTGAGTAATATTGGTTTGTTGTTGCTGTATTAGGGGATATTTTGAAATTGCACTTTCAAGCTAAATTTACCTTTCAATTTGTTTATGAAAATACTAATAAAAACCAGAATGACGCATGACTCCTCAGTCATTTCTCATATAACGAGACCCCTATCCTTTTAGTGTTAGGGGTCCATTATATATCCTGTTGATCTGAGCTCATAGGCTACATGAGGAGGGACAGCATGTCTGTCATTGACTGGCTGAGGCTGCGATTCCTCTCGACACCATTTGACGCCAGTCCATGTACACGTTCTCAAACCGGCATGGAATCTGTTACCAGCCCGAGGCCCGTAGTCCAGCCTTGAGCTGAGCGAAGTGGACTTGCTGTTCAGGCAGGCAGATGAAATGCCCGATCCCCCCCAGCTGATGTAGAGATGAACTGCTTTGGCCTCCATTTGGGAGGACGCCCGAACACTGTTACCCAAAAGAACGAAGGAGCAGAGTCACCAAAGGACAGAGGAGCATCAGTAACAATTGTTACTTTCAACACAATTCATTAAATTAACTAACTTAAAAACCTTCAAGAATAATAGAATATTTTCGTATCTTCATGTTGATTGAGGTAACAATGTCAACAGAATTATTCTGCAAAATTAGTCTGCAAAAAGACATATTTATTTCAATGTTAGAATTCATTCTGACCTTTTCTTCTTTGCATGTGTAGCGAGGGCAATAGTGGGGAGGATTGAGCCGAGATACGACAACGCCACCAGGGGAATTACACCCTTGGAAATCAGTATAATATGGTATGTTACTTTTGTGTTGTTAAATATTATTGACAATACTGATGAGGCAAGCAGATTCGTTTAACTGAACGGACAGAGACGGTAATTCCAAAATAAACCAAATCTTTATTTAAATGGGAAAGAAAAATCTGCATAAACTGGAACTGCTGAAAAAAAGGATTAGTATAAAACGAATAAACGAGAGAGCTAAAAAAGGAGAACATATTCTTTGTTACAATCAGCCGAGATATTTTGTACATAAAAAGAGGCAAACTACGCTGAGGAGTGTCTAGGGGTGCTACCAATCACCTCAAGGGCCTCACATCAGTCATCACTGCAAACTAAAACTGTATTGTATCCCAGTGCTTTAACTCGCATGCAAGTGAAGGGACCTCACCATTGGTGCCTAGCCTCCCTAAAGTTTGGTGCCCAGCTCCAGCCTAAAGAAAAGGAACTAATACAGAATTAAAGCAAACATTTAACCCCCAGGTGGGGGTCACCATGCTGCACACCGACAACACTTGATGTGGCCCACACTACTCACCATCCCGGGTTTGAGGGAATGAGTGCAACGTCACGCGCCCACAGGGGGCTATCCTGTTACCTGTCCTCCGAATGCCTCGTGGCACAAAGGGCCTTTACAGAACCTGTCCATTTCTCTCGGTCCACTGCTGCAACCTGCACCTCATCCCATAAGCCCTAGCCGCTAGCCACCATCTCTCCTCTCTTTCTCCACGGTCCTTCTCCACGTTGTCCTAGGTCTTCCTCTTTTCCCTTCCGGTGCCCAGGTCATTGCCACATTGCCATCACTTTCTCTATTCTGCCTCAAGATATGGCCGATCATCTTCCATCTTCTGATCTTGACTTCCTCACTAAGTGGCTTCATCTCAGCTCTCAAGCAGGTCCTCAGTCCTGATATGATCTTGCCATCAGACACGGAGAATTCTGCACAGGCACTGGTTATTGAATACAACAACTAATTTGTCATCACCGACAGGTAACACCAAGGTCTTACAGTCTTAGCTTAGTTCTCCTCGAGATGCTGTTTGAGTTCCAAATCCTCTTTAGTCTGAAATATGCCCCCCTTGCCTTTGAGAGCCTGTTCTGTAGGTCTTTCAATCCGCCTCCTTCTTTACTAAATTTTGCTCCAGGATTCGTGAATTCTTCCACCTCTTCAATAACCTGCCCATCAATGTTTATTCTTGTCTGGTTTTTCGCGTTCATTCTTAAGAATTTTGTCTTTCCAAGGTTGATTCTAAGCCCTACCCGCTTGGATTCCTCGTGCATTCTGGTGGTTTTATCTTTGATGTGCTGTCTTGTGGAATATAGTAATGCAACATCATCAGCAAAAAGTAGGTCATCAAGTTTTGATGTTAGCTTCCATCTAATGCCATTCTGTCCTTCACTGAATGTCCTTCACATTATCCAATCCATAACAAACAGAAAAAAGAACCCTGACATATTACAGCCTTGCTTTTAAAAACCCCAGTCGTGATGTCAAACCACATGCCTCTCTCTCCTTGGTCTTACAGCACACTGAAAGTCTTCATAGAACAATTTCACTATCCTCCCGAGCTTCTCTGGGATTCCGTATTTTTGCATAATGATCCATAAGCTGTCACAGTGAACCGAATCGAAAGCTTTTTCAAAGTCTATAAAGTTCACATATAGGGTTGCTTGCCGCTCGTTTACCTGTTCTATGATGTTCCTCAGTATAAATACTTGGTCTGTTGTTCCTCTCCTTCCATATAGCCCGCCTGCTCCTTCCTCAGTCTCTTGTCAACGCCATTTCTCACTCTGTCAATGACAATTCGTCCTGGTATCTTCCTGCCAGGTGCTTTCCAGCTCTTCAACTTTTTAACTGCCTCTTTTACCTCACCCAGAGTTGGTTCGTTCGCTGCCATCTCCTGAATTTCGACTACCAAATCAAATCCTACTTCGTCTGTGATGGTTGTCGGATTCACTGGCGTTTCCCTGTTCAGCACTTTAAAGTGCTCGGTCGATCTATCCTGTACATCCTTTTTCTTACTGAGCAGGTTTCCGTTCTTATCCATCACTGCTGTACTTTGTCTTGGTTTTAAATTGCATAAAGACTTTGTCAGTACATACAGTGTCTACATGTGCTGACCTCGTGCAATCTCCTCAGCTTGACTTGCGATGTTATCCAGCCATCTCCTCTTCTCTGCCCTGATACTCCTTTAAACCTCTCTGTTCTTCTCTACATATTTTACCCTTAGTTGTGTCTTCACCCTTTCTGAACGAGTACTTAAGATTTTCTTATTGCTAGCTTCCCGTTGATCCACTAGCTGCCATGATTCCTCGCTAATCCATGGTTTCTTCCTCTTCCGGGGTTTACCTAAGACCGTTTCTGCAACCTCTGTGTACGCTTTCTGCATTACCTCAAAATCCCTCTCTACTTGATCCTCTCCTAGGTCTTTTTGTTGTTGTAAAGCCGGGTACCTATTCTGTAATCTGAATGCTTTGAGTACATCTTCATTTCCCAGCTTGGATGTATCATACTTGACTCGGAGGTCTCTTTAAACCTAAGTCTGACTGTTGTACATCCAAGATAATGATCACTTCCCACATCTGCAGACCTGGGGCCTGTACTACGAAGCTCGATTAGAGGGTTAGCGAGGTATGTTGAGCTGAAAGCCTGGGTTAGCTGTACCCCGAAAGCCGATCTCTTTAAGCGTCGCTGTATCACCATGGTGACTTATGCTCGCAACCAAACCTGGTCGGGAGCAGCTTTTCGGCTTAGTCTAGCCGGAGATCGGCTACTTAAATCGGCGTGCGCAGCTTCCTAGCCCCTCCTCCGACAATGGTGCCACCATTTTTGGGTGTTCCGGTGTTTATGAGAGATACAGATTCTCATCAGAGGGTATTCGTTATTTGATCGTCCTTGTTGGACCGTACATAGGCAATGCGACACAAAGAAGCCGTGCACTTACTGTTGCGCAGTTTGTGTGTTTCACTGCGTTTTTTTGCCACGGGCACATATTTAAATGCAGTTGGTGATGCAAAAATACGGTGTGCCGTGCTATACGCAAGGTTGCAGCTGCGCTCAATATTTTGCTGAATATGTTCGTGGCGTTTCCCAGCTTCTTGCCCAGTCAAATTGTCAAGGAAGGATTTTACACACTTTCAGGTAAAATTAAACCGCCTGAGTGGAAGTAGCGCGTCAGTCTTGAATTTCTGCGTGCGGGATATTCGTCTCCCAAGTGATGTGCATTTATGTGTAGCTTAAAATGTCCCAATTCTTATTTTATATGGAATTAGGGGTGGCACCTAACGATTCGATTAGATTCCGATTATGAGGTCAACGATTCGATTCTGAAGCGATTATCGATGCAACAATTTTTTTTATGTACATTTCCATGCGTGATTTTCAAAAAAATATCTAGACATCTGGGTTTGCTACTCAGAGTTTGCTAATCACTTCCTACTTTTGTGATGATCATTGAAGACATCAACAGATGAATTAACTCATCTAATAGTCCATAAGAGAGAAAGCTTTGTCACAAATATGACTTTCTATGAACAATGCAATAATCAATGCAGCTTGCATTATAACACAATATGGAAGCATGCAAAAAATAGGTTTCAGTTTTATTTTCTTTCAAATCTTTCTTTTCTATGTCATTAAAGGAAAAGCTGCTCTTGAATTAGAAGGAGTTCTTGTGTCTGGCTGTGAGTTTGCATGCATGCTACGCGTAGGCTGAATCGCAATCGTGTCAAGACAAATCAGATTGGCCAATACACACTGAAGATAAATTCAATGATTTTAAAATGACAAAAATTATCCCTCTCTGGCGAACAGAATGTTGCAGCAGGCAAAAAAAAAAAAAAAGTTTTCTAATTTTTATATTTTTTTAATTCCGATTATTAATTGATCTGCATCGATACAGACTCGTTCTAGCGAGAATCGCGATGCATTGAAGAATCGATTATTTTTCCCACCCCTATATGGAATAGGACTTTGTGGGGGGACGTGTGACGTCTGGCCTGCAGGGGGAGTATGGGCAGGTTGGGAGCGCACCGGATTGGCTGGGGGGGGGGTTGGACCTGAGTGCGAGCAGGTGTCGGCACTCAGGCCAATCAGGGAATGTTTGTATATATGTGCCTGCTTTGTGGTTAGGGGGAAAACCGGGGAGCAGAGAGAGAGAGGCAGGGGCGATCGCCACCAGAGATCGCCACCAGAGATCGCCTGGAAACGCATCCTGTGACCGCTTGGAGCGGAGTTATGATTTACGTCCAAGGAATTGTGTGAGTACTTTCTGTTTGAAAAAGCAAACCTGGTGTCCAAGCGCTCTGTGAACCTGCTACAGACTTATTCACTAAAGGTTACGGAATAATGCCCAGTGTGTACACGTTTGCATTTGTATCATTCTACATATTCCCTTTATAGGATTCCCCAAACTGAATGGAGCAATTGACTGCACCCATGTCCCCATCACTGGACCTTTAGGGGAACATGAGGCTGACTTTGTCAACAGAAAGTCAACCCATAGCATCAATGTGCAGGTAATTTAGGCCTACATATTATCTGGATTATATGGGAAGTGTTCAGGTAGCCTACTAAAACTATGTTAGATGCTTCATAATGGCCCAACTATTGTAACAGAAATGCCGTTTTCAGATGACTGACCATCAACTCATGGTTACCAGTGTGGATGCCAAATGGCCTGGCTCGGTCCATGACTCCCGTATTTTTCGGGAGTCAAGTCTTTGCCGACAGTTTCAGCAAGGTGTGGCGCAATACACAAGATCACTAACTGTAAATGTTGATTAAGGCACTGATCACATTTTTCTTTCTAATGGGCCGTTATGATGGAATTCTTGTTGGGGTCAGATGGCATGCCTGCATGCCGTTCTTAATGACACCATACGGCGACCCACAGAGTGAATCAGAGGCACGGTTCAACAGGGCCTTAAGCACATGCCGGGTGAAGATCGAGATGACCTTTAGAGTAACCAAGGCCCACTGGAACTGCCTCCGTGGTTTGAGGGTCAAGCCAGAGAGGGGAAGCCAAATTATCACGGCATGTGTGGTGCTCCACAATATAGCAACAATTCGCAAAGAGAGAGCCCCAGTGCCATTGGTGGCAGATGATGTCGTGGACCCCATCACGGTGGATCATCCCACAGGTACGGCGGTCAGACGGGCCATCGCTAACCAGTTTTTTGGTTAGTTTTTTTGTTTGTTTAGTTTTCCTCTTGGAAGGATGCGTTTGTTTTGTTGTTTTTTTTTTTAGGGCTGGGCAAGTCAACGCGTTAATTACGTGATTATTCCAAATTGACGCACGGTCTCTTTTGTAGCCTATTTTTTTTTTCCCATTTTTCATTTAGATTTTCCAAGGTCTTGCCCACAGAATGTCAACATTTCAGAAATGATTTTAGTTCCACTTACTATACATTCAATTACACTTGCAGGGTCCCAAATGCCTGTTTACAATTCCCTAATCTGTGGTGTTCCGTAAATTTCATATTCAACCCACACACTGGGTGAGTGAATAAAACTCTTTAGATCACTTGGTCTAGTTTTTGCTTATTAAGTAGGCTACATTTGGTGTGAATGTTAATGTGTCATTCCATTTGGTAATCTCATAACTTCATTGTGACTTTTGTTCAATAAATACAATGGACGGAAAAACATTTGCTCGTGTTCAATTATTTTATTTATTAGCCGTCGCATCGCCATGCAGTTGCTGTTAAAGTAGAAAAAAAACATTATTTCAGTAGTCAGTCGAGCTTAACCAAAGAAAATCTAAAAATAGCCTACCCTCTCGAGGAGCTGGATCTCGATCTTCAAATTTTTTTTCACCAAGACTTTAATATCGTTGTCCAGCTTCAAGTTGCGCTTGTACAGCGCCCTTATAGTGTCTGTTCCAATCTAAAGAAATGATGGGTTAAAATCGTAATTCAGTTACCATGGTCAAAGCCTTGTGGCGCACCTTACAAAAGGAATAACCTAAATAAAAACCTTGTCTGTCCCTCGAAGGCCTTGAGGAGGTGGAGGTGGATGGCCCATCGAATGCCATTTCCCTCTATAGAATAAATGATCAAAAGGAAGAGTCATGTGAAACAGTTACAGCACTGCTCGGTTGAGTTTCCCCATTGTGATGGCTCTTTAGAAAGTTCAAAGGTGGCCCCACGTTCAACGTAGCCTACATTAACCTCGGTTAGTCAAGTGCGTGTTGTCCATTATCCCTTACATAACCGCTATGTCAGTGACTCAATTAGGCCTAGGCATTTTTTAATCTACAAATTCATATTATAGCTGTGTGAATTGTTAAGAAAAATCACCTCCATAGTCGCCCTGGAGTCACAGGCCGACAGAGTCTCCTGCAAGAATCAGGGAAACCTATTATAGGACATTCTTTCCAAAAAATTTTAACATTTAGAAGAATACCTGACACTTTCCTTTGATAGTTATATACCTCTGATTGGAGCTTGTTTGACGGCGGCTCCTCCAAAATAATGTTTGTACCTTCAACTAAAAATGACACGATTAATTTACACTCAATCATTTCACATTTGATTAGCAAGACAATTATTTATGTCCAATGCCAATACATGAATACATACTCATTACAAACGCCTTGGATGTGGAGGCAGTGGGGTCAGAGGACATCCCCCCATACACCATCATCGGCCGACCTTCGTTGCTGACGAGAGCCAGCTCCTCCGAGGTGGTGAAGGGCGGTGGAGTGGTCTCCCTCCCAGTCGTATTCATTTGTGGTTTCTTTTTATTTGCTACAGGTAATCAACATGAGATTAAAGGTTGGAGCCTAGGCCATTGCAAATCATAGGCTAGATTCACCTGAAATTATTAAAATGGATGCTTACAATTTACCACATTGAATAATGTTTTTATATTTATTTTTGACTTGGCCCCATGTTCGTAGGTGCGTGTTGGCACCACATCTATGGGGGTAAAAGGCATGATGATAGGCCTACATGATATTTTTTAGGCAAAATGCAGAATCTTTTCACGTACGAATTAACACGGTCGGCTATTTTTTGCCAGCACGCAACCCTAGCCTTATTATGGGCAACCCTGTTCCCCTTGGCTGTAATTTGTATTTTGAATTTCTCGTATGAATTCATAATGATGCACTGCTCGTCTTGAGTGAAACACACCGCTCTCGCTCGATTCATTTTGCATAAGGGTGAGTCAAATGACGCGATAAACACCCCATTTATGTGAACGAGCATTGAACCTAAATATAACAAATCATATAACAAATCAAATGAATTGGAAGCCTGTACAAAAGTTCACGAGCCATACTAAGGTACAATGGCCACAGCTGCCTTAAATAAGGCCTTAATTAGGGGACTGGACCAATCTGGGGCTGCATTCAAGAGCACTACGCTTGACTAGGGTTTCTAGCCTGCTACACATGTCTTGATCCTACTCATGAGCAGGAAAGCAATTAATCATACCATTTATGTTGACAAATTAAAGAAAATGTATTTCGTGAAATACCTGTGTGCGTGTTTCAGAATGATTCAGACTACTCGCGAGGGCAACTAAATATCATCCCGCGGGCCTCAATTGGCCCCCGGGCCGCGAGATTGAGACCCCTGACTACAAGCTGTAGTCCAGACGTGAGGTAGTAGTTGACAGCCCAGGCTAATCTCTTAGAGCCTCAGGCTGCAATTCCTCTCAGACACCGTTTGACACCAAGCCATGTACATGTTCGCAAACAGGATTGAACCTTGTTTAAAAAATAGATTTTAAAGCAGGGCGAGACGCGAGTTGAAGAAAGATCATTGGTGATGATGTTCGGGGAGCCTTGGCCTCAACAGATGCTGTGTGGTTAAACACACAACTACAAACGGAGACGTGATACAACAGAGATCGACACACCAACATTCATTCTCTCTACATTTATTTTAATTTTTAACAAATGTCTGCCAATACACGTGTAGACAGGGATGTTGGCTAAGAGCACATAGTGATGGCTCTGTTCCAACCAATCTTGTTCCTCCTAGCTCCGCCCTGTGATTGGTCAGTCGGTAGGCCCCATGGATCTATAAGGAACGGCCTAGTGAGCGTCTCCCTGTCTGAAAGTGAAGTTCCGTCCTTACATGTCCATCACCTTTGGTCGCGTACACGGTAGGTTAATGAACTTTTTTAAAAATATTTCGGGACATATTGTAAACTCATGTTAATCACTTACGTAGGATTATTTTTAAAATAACGGATTTGAGCGTAAACTAGTTATTTGGGGATCAGTTGGCCGTTTCACTTTCACTTTGACGCCGCTTTTCTTAAACAGGAGTCTCGCTCCTGTGGTTTCAGGTCGCATTATTCAGCTCTACTGTCACCTTTAGTAACAAATCAACTATGGACGGAGTTCCTTCTCTGTCATTTACCCGGCCGTGTATTAATGTTTAAGTGTAACTAACTCCATATATAGAATAATAACCATGTCAGAGAACCGTGGCGATGCAGAGGAGCGAGGAGACAGTGTGGACGCCAAATTCTGGTCTCACAGGTAATACCCTATTGGACCCTATTGAAGATACTGAGTTAGTGCTTAATCCTCGCAGATAACTAATAACTGGACCCTAATGACGATCGATATATCACTAGTCGGTTATCGGCATTGCAGAGGAAATTCCTTTGCGAAATCATGGTTTATCACAGTGAGTAACGTAAGATAGAAACAGTACACAAGTAGGCCTAAGCACACAGGACGTAACCCCAACAGAATAAACTACAGACACATAATACATTCTGCTACTCCAAGTAGAAAAAAAATGTAGAGGAGAGAATGAATTTTGGTGTGTTGATCTCTGTTGTACCACGTCCTCGTTTGTAGTTGTGTGTTTAACCACACGGCATCTGTGTGTTGAGGCAATCCAAGGCTCCCAACCCCCCTGACAAGGCGGGGCGAGAGGGAAAAGCTGGAGCTGGTTCCGCGGACGCCAACCGCTACAGAATGGACTACCCAAGCATCGGAACCTGTGTGATCATCAACAACAAGAACTTCCATGAGAGCACGGGTAAAGCCCCCATTATGACTCCTCAAGACATCCCAAGACGTCCTTCCAAGGCCAGGTGCGATCCAGCGTTCACACCTGGCCTCTGAAGGACGTGTTGGTGTCCGATCACAGCCATACTGCAGACCGCTGTGAAGGACATGGATCAATGTTAGCCAAGTGTCTGGACTCATCACAACCGACCTAAGGCATTTCTTTTTAACGGTCAAGTGTCTAAACATAACGACTAGAGAAGGGCTGTCTAATCGAACTGAGGGCCATGCTGAGGGATGGGAATATAATTAGGGGGCCAGACATTTATTACAATCATTATTACTCTATTGAAGATATATAATAGGCTAGATACTGCATTCAATAAAAAACTATTGCATTCATGCCAAGTTCAAATATTATTAATATTATTCCATGTTTGTGGTTAACTCTTATCACTTAATAAAGAATCGTTTTTTAATGATAAGAGTTCTAAATTCAAAGGTTCAAAGTTTTTGAACTTTGAACCTTTGAACTTTGAACTCTTATCAGAAAAAACGATTCTTTATTAAGTGCTGAACAATGGTTTTATATAAAAAATAAGGTCATGTTTTACAGCAATGAAATATTGTGGAATAAGGTAAGAGATTATCGGTTACGGAAATAACAGTAACTGTAACAGTTAAAGCAGTGATCTGTGCCTTTTTATGGTCGGTTTGTCTTTTGCACTGCTAACACACATTTCACCTATTGGAGTGGCAGAATCTTTCTTACTTGCAACAACGTGGGTGTGTGTGTGTGTGTGTGTGTATGTGTGTGTGCGTGCGTGCGTGCGTGTGTTTGTTTGTGCATGCGCGTGTGGGCCTACCCATTCAGGCAAGAATACCCGTGAGGGGACCAACGTGGATGCGGAGGCTTTGGAGAGGACATTCCGCAGTCTGGGCTACAATATAAGAAGAGAAAACGACCAGACCGTGGGAGCGATGGAGGAGCTGCTCCACACTGGTACAGGACGACGTTATGCAGCGTTTAAACTGACCCAAAGCCCTGAGTTGTAGGAGTAATGCCGCTTTTCAAAGCCTGGTCGCTAAAGGGGTCTGCACATCCCTGAGTTGCTGACCCTCCTGCACGGATGGAGAAGAAGCATAAGTTAGCGTGAAAAAAATTGGTGTGTTTCCCCCCCCCCCCCCCCCCCCCCCCACAGTGTCCCAGGAGGACCACAGTGGCTCCGCCTCCTTTGTATGCGTGCTTCTGAGCCACGGCGGTGAAGGGACCTTCTACGGGACGGACGTCTCAACCGAGCTCGAGACGCTGACCGGAATGTTCCGCGGCGACCGCTGCAAGACTCTGGTGGCCAAGCCCAAACTCTTCTTCATACAGGTGGGCTTTGAAGGACAGTATTATAACGTGTGGCTTACTGCTGATGACTGGGTTTATTTAGCGCACTGAGTGCGAACTCACTGTACCGTGCCCAAGTCCGTTTCACACCTGTACTGTGCTCAAGTACGATTGCCCCCCCCCCCCCCTGCAGTACGCTGGCTTGTGCTGCTCACGCTTGACAATCTCAACTGGGCCTTAGTACGGTTGCCATTACATTCGTCATCACGTCGTAATACGTCACCACCAAGCGTCCGCCGCTTGGTAGAACAACACAGAGAACCCAGTTGACACTTTACTGAATTTGTTGCTTATTTGTAGTCGTTCTACTCAGTCACAGCCCTCTCTCACTGAGTGTTTTTACACTGCTAAATAGGCCGTTTTCTGCACGCTTTTTTCGCGGCACGGCCTTTGCGTTTACACTCCCCGAGGTAAATTGCCTGCTTGAGCTAGAACCCCAATTTACCCCCCCGGAACTTGCACACATTGGTGGTTATTGGGTTTAATTCTGTTGTAAATGCAACTGCTCCGCGGTTCCACATAACACTGTCTACCAGTCACACCGGTTTCACAGTAGGGCTTTGACTCCGAACTTCGTTATTCGAATAAAATACGGATATCAAAAAATAAATCAAAATTTGAACAAATATTAGGCAGCCCTTAATATTAAAATCTGTTATGGGCAGGCCAAGAGGGAGAGACGTCGGAGAACCCGACGCAGTCTATTCATAATATTGTAATGACCACGGAAGAGGCAGTGAATGAAGTATTGATTAGACCGCGATTTATTAGAAACCTAACCCTGCGTTCACACCAAAAGATGCAAAAAGTTGACGCGCGTTGTGATCCCATTCAAAGTGAATGTAGAGACACGTTGCTGCTTTGCTGCCGCAGCATTTGCTGCCGAGAAAACGGGCAGCAAAACTTGATTTGCGGCGCGTCAAAATCTGATTTGCGGCGCGGCATGCCCGTGCCCGCTGCCGGGCACGGGCGAAGGGCGCGTTCACGTATTTTGCGGCGCGTCAAATGCTGCTCGAGTTGAAATATTTCACTTTTTGACGCGCGTCAAGAGTTTGACGCGCCGCAAAACTTGATTTGACGCGCCGCAAAACTCAGGCGTCAACGCGTTCGGGCAGCAAATGCATCTTTTGGTGTGAACGCAGGGTAATGAACCGTTGGAACGCGCAAGACCGGTAACCATAGCAACGCGGTAAACAAACCTTGCGAAGCCCAATCCAGGTCTTACTGAAGGCATTTAATGGTCAAAATATCATTGATAAATATTCTAATATGTTCGAATATTAATATTAATAAACAAACGCACTTCGAATATGATTTTTGGGCAAAAGTCAAAGCCCTATATCACGGTAATGTCAAAATCCATACCGTAGCGCAAATTCACACCGGTGTACTTTCTTGACCGTTTATACCGTATACACCAGGGGTTTTCAAAGTGTGAGAGAGTGAGCCCCCCCTCAGAGAAAAAAATTCAGTTGAGCCCCCCCCAAAAATTTTTTTTCTAAAGACCTGTGTTTTGAAAGCTATCTTAATTATTTTACACATTTTAAACATCTCTGATCATAATTTTAAAACATTTGAAACATATTTTTTAAACATTTGAAACATATTTTTTAAACATATTTTTTAAACATTTTAAACATATTTCTGAAACATTACAACATCTTTGTGCGTTTTTTAAACACATTTCTTAACACAATTTAACAACTTTATCTATGCATGTCTTAGCTTAACCTTTTTTTAAATACATTTGAACATCTTAATCTGTGTAAACTGCCAGTTTACACAGATTCATTCAGGGTCCCCGACTCTGAATTTTCTGAGTCGAATCAGATCTGCTTTTTACGGAAGAGGATTAGGGCCACACATGTAAAAAAAAATTAAATTCTGACTTTATTCTCAGAATTCTGAGAAAAAAGTCAGAATTCTGACTTTAATCTCAGAATTCTGAGAATAAAGTCAGAATTCTGACATTAATCTCAGAATTCTGACATTAATCTCAGAATTCTGAGATAAAAAGTCAGAATTCTGACATTAATCTCAGAATTCTGACATTAAAGTCAGAATTCTGACTTTAATCTCAGAATTCTGAGATAAAAAGTCAGAATTCTGACATTAATCTCAGAATTCTGAGAAAAAAGTCAGAATTCTGACATTAATCTCAGAATTCTGAGAAAAAAGTCAGAATTCTGACTTTAAAGTCAGAACTACGGGTATCTGTAAGAACCAACCTCCGTGGGAGAGACACTTTGCTTTATGCAGTAGGAGGAAACCTATGGAAGTCCAAGAAAGCCACATAAAAGTGCACGTCCCATAGCCAACTCACCAAGCTCACCAAGTCCAGTATTCAGAATTCAAAGCATTTATTCACAAATACGTTCTATTTTTTTGACAAGCGGAGCCGACAGTCCTGTGCAAGTATGCACATTAGCCATGTGCGCCAAACAGAAGATAGACGCAATGTATAGAACTGATTGTTGTGCATTGTTGTGGATATGTAGGCTGGTTAGTTGTGGTTGTTTGTGGTCTTAGTGAAACAGCTTTGCCTTGGAGTTGGAGAAGTTGGAGTGATTGTGTGAATGTGCGAGAGAGAGCGCACCTGCCGTGGTGATGTTGGGCTTGTTGTTGGCTTATATGTGATCAATGATGTATCTGTCTGATCGTATTAGCTGTAGATGGATGGTTAAATAATGTCACAAGAACGGTCATACTGCAGGCTCTTATTTGCAAATGCACTGATTGTGTGCCTGTCTCCGATATGCTATATACCTGGCATTTATTCAGTTCATGTTCTTCTGAGTGCGCAAGAACTGTGCCAATTATTGTCGTGTTTGCATTGTAATGCACAACTTTGCCCCTCCCTGTTATAAAATAACGTGCATCCCAACAACTTTAGCCAATGCAGGCTCCTATTGCTATACCAGTGTTTAACGTGTGTGCGTGTGTGTGTCTGTGTGTGTGTGTGTTGTCATGTAGGCTATAGATATAGATTTATTGTCTTGGCTTGCTTGCATCCATGAAATATTGTAATGTTATGGCCTAGCTGGCTACTGCATATCGAGAACAATCTGGGGATGAGGGCATCCCCGAATATTGACGGGTATTTCGAACACTGCCATCTCAATATATAGCCTAACATATACAAATATATCAGTGTACTAGACACAAATGTATTTTCCACTAGCTAGTGGTGGTCATTACATTGTAGTGAAACTAGTAAAGACAACACAGCTTTATGTTACGGCGAAACATGGAGGCACTGCAGCTCTAGTCTCGACAATGCGTTACTTTAGTCTGGTATTTCTCTTCACTGATTGGTTAGACAGCCTTCAAACTTAGTGGTCAAGCAAAGAAGAGGGAGGGCTCGTTCTGCATACCTAATAGCCGGAGTGAATAACTAATAGCCGGAGTTAATAACTAATAGCCGGAGTGAATGACTAATAGCCGCGGCTATTAGTCATTCAAAACCGTACGGAATTCTTGCCAAACCGCACAGGTTTTGCACTTTTACCGCGCCATTCTAGGGCCGGATTGTGGCCTTCTTGTCTTTCCATAGGTTTCCTCCTACTGCATAAAGCAAAGTGTCTCTCCCACGGAGGTTGGTCCTTACAGATACCCGTAGTTCTGACTTTAAAGTCAGAATTCTGACTTTTTTCTCAGAATTCTGAGATTAATGTCAGAATTCTGACTTTTTTCTCAGAATTCTGAGATTAATGTGAGAATTCTGACTTTATTCTCAGAATTCTGAGATTAAAGTCAGAATTCTGACTTTTTTCTCAGAATTCTGAGAATAAAGTCAGAACTTAATTTTTTTTTACATGTGTGGCCCTAATCCTCTTCCGTAGCTTTTTCAGTCCAGAGATTCGACTATTCGGCGGGGTTTGTTTACCGGCGTTGCTATGGTGACCTAAATTATTATAAGCAACTGAAAACGATGCCGGTTTGAAACTAAAACTGTGATTCTGAAAAAGTATAAATGCTATCAAAATTCCGTTTGGATAGTATTGAAGATACAAGTGTGTAGATTTTTTCAATGGTTTGAACGATGGTAAACGGTTGAAAAATGAGTTACGATGTCTAGAACTAGGCGTATCAGAATGGGCAGACGTCTTCAATGAAAACAGCTGAAAACGAAGCGGTATGAAACTAAAACGGTGGTTCTGAAGAAATTTTAAATGATAGCAAAATTCTGTTTCGATATTATTGAAGATACAAGTGTGTAGATTTGTTAAATGGTTTGCACGAAGATAAACGGTTGAAAATTGATTTAGTTAGGTGGTTACTTCTACAGTTGAAGTACGATTGATGATTTGAATCATCGGCTTTCAGGTTTTTCTTCGGGTTTATTTTTTTCTCACGTTGCGCCCCCCCTGAAGAACTCCCCCCTGAAGAACTCTGTGGGGCGTGCGCCCCACAGTTTGAAAACCACTGGTATACACCCCTACTATTGGTCATTCAACACTAACACTAAGAACAAGCTATGGGACTCTAAACTAGTCTCGCCTTATCTCCAACTTATCTGAACATTGTAACTGTGTATCATTTAAGTTGTATTAGCTTGTCATGTTAAGTATAATGTCTTGTTTGTGTTCTAGTATGTATACTATGAGATTTGTGTTTTAGTATGTAACCATTGTCCGGTCTTTTATGTATTTTGAAACATGTTGCCGCAAATCTTTTTCCCTGGGAGAAGAATTACTTTACCTCAATGGGACTTTTCCTGGGTAATAAAGGTTCAATAAAATAAATTAATGAATAATGATCTCTGCTAGGCATGTCGTGGCAACTGTTTGGACGATGGCATTCAAACGGACAGCTCCTGTGACGAATCATCGGATAGGATTCCCGTGGAGGCGGACTTCTTGTACGCCCACTCTACAGCTCCAGGTAATCAGTAATCTCTGCTGTCTGAATCATGAGGCGATCAAATGCCAATCGTGGTCCTTTGGTCACAAATAACATACTGTATGTCAGACATTATTAGAGGCCATTTGGTCCGCGCCCCTTGTTTTCGCCCCTTGGAAATCATAAGTGATCTGAGGGGTTCAAGACTAAAACACGTTTTCTGAATTTGTGGATTTCAGGCTAATCATCGTCAGTACCCTGTTGTGCATTGGGTCGTGGGGGGTGGTATTTAGCTGAAGTGTACTCACAGGGGGTAAATATTAAAAACAATAAACTCTGTATTAAATGTATCGTACGTGATCTCCCACCAGGCTACTACTCCTGGAGGAACAAGGGCACAGGCTCCTGGTTCATGCAGGCGCTGTGCGAGATGCTGAAGAAGCACAGCAGCCAACTGGAGCTGATGCAGATCATGACGCGGGTCAACCACAAGGTGGCGCTGGACTTTGAGTCGTTCACCTTGGATCCAGGGAGCAATAAGAAGAAGCAGATGCCATCCATCACCACCACATTGACCAAGGACTTCTACTTCCGTTGATAGTTGCCAACTGATGGAGTCCGTTTTTTGGACCGTTAAAGTGATCCGATTGATTCAACTACGGGTGCTGAGGAAATTATTGGCTGTTTTGTTTCTTCAGGTCTGTCCTGTCTGTGCTTGTGGTGGATGGGAGAAGCATTTGTTGCCGTCTTTGCGAGCTATTTGATTGGAACTGGGGATCCTGTGCTTGCTTTGATATACTTTATTTCTATGCCACAAGGTGCTCTGGAGATGAACAGCTGTGGCCACATTTTAATCACTTATTTTACATAGAATTCCTAGATTATTTCAGAATTTATTGAATTCTTCCACAGGAAAATGTGTATATTGCTTTCACTCCAATGTAAATGCAAGTCTTTTAAATGTTCAACAACCAGTATTGTGCTTGAGTAATATTGGTTTGTTGTTGCTGTATTAGGGGATATTTTGAAATTGCACTTTCAAGCAAAATTTACCTTTCAATTTGTTTATGAAAATACTAAATTAAAAGTTAACCTGCATGACGCATGACTCCTCAGTCATTTCTCATATAACAAGACCCCTTACCTTTTAGGGTTATGGGTCCATTATATATCCTGTTGATCTGAGCTCATAGGCTACATGATGAGGGACAGCCCAAGCATGTCTGTCATAGACTGGCTGAGGCTGTGATTCCTCTCGACACCATTTGACGCCAGTCCATGTACACGTTCTCAAACCGGCTTGGAATCTGTTACCAGCCCGAGGCCCGTAGTCCAGCCTGGAGCTGAGCGCAGAAGACTTGCTGTTCAGGCAGGAAGACGAAAAGCAAAAAGCAAAAAAGCAAAAACTAGACCAAGTGATCTAAAGAGTTTTATTGACTCACCCAGTGTGTGGGTTGAATATGAAATTTACGGAACACCACAGATTAGGGAATTGTAAACAGGCACTTAGGACCCTGCAAGTGTAATTGAATGTATAGTAAGTGGAACTAAACTAAAATCATTTCTGATATGTTGACATTCTGTGGGCAAGACCTTGGAAAATCTAAATGAAAAATGAAATGGAAAAAAAGGCTACAAAAGAGACCGTGCGTCAATTTGGAATAATCCCGTTGACTAAATCGCGTAATTAACGCGTTGACTTGCCCAGCCCTGAAAAAAAACGAAACAAACGCATCCTTCCAAGAGGTAAACTAAACGAACAAAAAAACTAACCAAAAGACTGGTTAGCGATGGCCCGTCTGACCGCCGTACCTGTGGGATGATCCACCGTGATGGGGTCCACGACATCATCTGCCACCAATGGCACATGTGGGGCTCTTTCTTTGTGAATTGTTGCAATATTGTGGAGCAGCACCACACATGCCGTGATAATCTGGCTTTCCCTTGAGGGGAAAAACGGTCTGTCTAGTTACTGGACCAGATAAAATGAGACGGAGAGGTAATAAAGTCTGTCGGCACGAGGACCTTGGATTTATTAAGTAAAGTGGCAACGGTTATACAGAGTCATAAAGCGTGAGAAATCGAATATGTCTAAGTCCCTAATCAGCGCTGATGGTTCGTCCGGAGCTTCGCCTCCGTGGAAGGTCTGCTTCAGAAGAAGGTGAAGAGTCCCTGTGTGATACAGTTTTATGCTGTATCCTCCTCTCGATGAGGTGTGTGCGTTTGAGGTGTGTGTGGTTCTGTGTGTTTTGCTTGGCCTTTGCCCCCAGGCCCTGGTGTGTATCCCTTGTGTTTTTCCTAACGGGGGAGAGCTTCGAAATGTCTCCTGTGTGATAAATTAAACCGGGGAGTGCCCCCCCCGAAATGTGGCTTCTCAGGCCCTGGTGTGGGCAGGGGTATCTCTTGGTTCCTCCTAACGAGGAACAGCTCTCAAAATGTCTCCTGTGTGATAAATTAATGTGGCTCTCAGGCCCTTGGTATATGCCTCCTAACGGGGGAGAGCTCCTCGTGTCTCAGGTGTGATAAATTAAAACGGGGAGTGCCCCCCCGAAATGTCTTGTGTGTGATAATTTAATGTGGCTCTCAGGCCCTTGTTATGGGCAGGTGTCTCTCTTGGTTCCTTCTAACGGGGGAGAGCTTCAAAGTGTCTCCTGTGTGATAAATTAATGTGGCTCTCCCGTTCTTGAGGATGACTGGTGCATTGTCTGAGTGTCCACCATCTGCCAGCCTGGGAAATGGGGCCTTCGGCTCCGGCCTTGACCTGGCTATATATCATCATGTTTGTGTTCGTTGGGTTAGAGCAAGAGTTGACTATTTTGTAATGTGTCTGCCCTGTGATGTGCTCATCAGGCTAGGGTAGGAGTTAGCTATATTTATAATGTACATGTGATGTACTCAGCAGGTTATTTTTCCCAACATATCCCCCTCAAGTCGTCGCAAGACGACTTTTACTCATTAGGGGTACGAGGGATAGGACTCCAGCGCGGGACTACCATTAGAAATAAAAGAAGGAAGGCAAAATGATCATAAAAACAAACAACCATGAGCATGGGACTAAAACAACTCGCTGGACCGGGTGTATGGGGAACCACGTGGGAGAAACGCCACCCATGCTTCAGACATGGGTATGCCATACACACCCCACCTAGGGGGTGGCATCCACCCCGGCCTTACATCGCGAGCAGACAATACCAACAATACTGGCAGCAGATAATACACAAAGAACATACCACAAGCATACAACAATACAAAAACAAATATCAAACGATACCAAAAAACAACAACCAACAACAAAGCTGGCCACACAACAAAACCAACACCAAACCATAACAATAACAACAAAATGCAACAATAAAACAAACTCCAAACAATAACAGTATCAGCAAAAAGCAGCAATAAGACTAACAGTAAACAATAACAATATCAAAATGCAACAATCACACAAACACTACACTAACGATCACAGGAAAGAAATGTAACCATGAAACGTGTCCCCAAGTAATAATAATAATATCAGAAAGACATGAGGTACACAACGAATGGCAATCCCCCTCAACCCATCCCTAGATGACCACACACTAAGGATGTGAGGAGGAGTTAACTGGTCGGGTAACAATAAGCAATCACACGCATGGGGTATCCAGGGTAGGCCCGGGGCACGGGAACAACTGAAACCACGGAATAGTCCTGAGCGTCACCACGGGCAGGTGGTCGCAAGGCGCCACCTGAGCATTAGACCCTTTTATTCAACTGCGCTCAGGACCTCATCTGATAAACGGGCAATCAAGGCCCCTGGAATCTCGCCCGTGTGTATCCCCGAGCTCCATCTAGTGGGACAGCGATATAAACAACAACATTTGTGTTCCCGGCGTCGGTTGCGTAGACGCGGGCATAGATATGGGAGCGGCTAAAAACAGTGAAGCGTACAGAAGCGAATACAGCCAGGGGCGCCCTCAAGCCTTAAGGGAACGGGCCGCAGCCCCTGGTACCGGAACGCAGATCCCTGGTCCGGGCGACGTGGGTGCATCAGGTGGGAGGGGGGTGGTGCCGTTGGCGGGGACGGGAATGGGGCAGCCCACCTGGAGAGGTTACTAGCACGTCACAGGCGGGGGGGAGGGGGGTGTGGTGGTGGGGTTTGCTTGTAGTGGCTGGGCTGGGGAAGGGAGGGGGGGGGGGGCTCTTGGACAGTGGGGCAGGGGCCGGATGATCTTCATGTATTGGTGCGCTGCATTGCGTGGGGCTCTTGGACAGGGTGCAGGGGTCTATTCTATGTTCTCCAGCCAGATCAGGTCGGGCCCCTCTGGTGGTCCCGCGTCCAAACTCTCCGGTGTATACTCGATCCCCAGGTAAGCTTGGATGGCACCTGCTGTACCTGTAGCGCCCATCGCTCATTGGGCTCTCCAGCCATCCGAAATCTGATTGCATCATCCTTGGGTAGTTGGTCGGCTCCGGGCGTGTCTGCATCTGGCTCCTCCTCTGGCCCTGGAACTTTGTGTTTCTCTTGCTGGAATTACAAACTTATGTACAACAGTTAGATGTTCAAACATATTTTCCTTAATCCTATTTCTAATTACTCTAATGGAAGTCCCTTTTGGGACCCTTGAATGTTAAGTGAAGGTATGGGTCGACCCTTAAGCATTTCATGCGGGGTTAGATGCGTCGTTCTGTTAGTTTTCATGCGATAACTCATTAGTGTCAGTGGTAGTGCATCAATACAATTTAGTGCTTGCCCAAATGTTGTCAATCTTTTGTCTTGAGCGTCCCATTCACTCTTTCCACCATACCTTGTGGTTGAGGATTGGGGCGTAATCTAGTCTTTATTTGACATGCAAATGTTGAATCACATGTTTGAGTGTTCTCTGAATAAACGTTTTGTCTGAGCTTATTTCTGACGGAATTCCAAACCTTGTCTTGACTTCTCCAGTCAGAAACTTGATTACTGTAGTCGCACTTTGGTCTTTTGATGGGACTGCTTCTACCCATCTGTTGAACACTGTATTTCACACATTTAGCTGGATGTCAATCATTGTTTGCAAGGATGGTGAAGAAAAACCTTGTTTTCTAATTATTATCATTATTATTATCATTATTTTTTTTTTAATTCTCCTCAATACCTCACCCCTTGCGCAATGGTCAAAACCATGCGCATTAAATGATAAGCAAATCTAAGAACGCCGTCGGTTCAACCAACGTCGAAACGTCTAACCTTAACCATCAGCAAACTAAAACCAATCTTTTGGGAAGGGAAACCGAAACCAGTATGTCCAAAACCAAAGCCCAATATGGGTGGGTTTACCATCAGCCGCCTGAAACCACGCTGTTCCAAAGTCATGCACTAAACCGAAAAACGTACATGCGTTAGTGGGCTTCTATACCACAAAGGTAAAAAAAATAAAACGCGACATGCCCCGTTCCAAGACCACCTCTGCTGCAAGAGCTGACATATCTGACTCCTGTTCCTCCTCCACCCTACACCCCACCCGGCACTTCCTATGATTGTTGCAGCTTGTGACTTCATGATCAAGTGAGCCAGTGCCCACAGCGACTCTGCCAAGTAATCGTGACTGTGCCTGCCTTAGGTCGTCCCGGGCTTCAAGGTGGGATCTTACCCGTCGTTGGCTAACCAGCCTTCCATACTGGCTTATTGCAGGATGCCGTACCTGGGATATGATCAATCCCCACCTATATGGTGGTATAGATCGCAAGGTGGAGGGATGGAGACAGAGTCTTCAGCCGCTTCTGCCCTATGCAGCGTGTGTGTGCGTAAAATATACACCTCAGGGAAACTATAAAACAAAAAGTCATTTATCAGAGTTAAAATTATTAAAGTGTTGCAGCAGCAGTAGTGGCATTTGAAAGGTAAACCCACTACTTCCGAATCCAAATTGACAACATAGCATGTAGGATCCCTTCCCAGCAGATGTAGCGCTAATCCCCGTCATCCTTGACCAAAGAGATTTACCCTATATTTTAATTGGCGTAGTCCTACTTGTACAGTTTATCAAGATTACGTTTTTACTTTATGTATATATTTTTAATTATTATCCTCATCTTTATCATATACATATTTATTCAATTATTCTTTCCTGTGTGAAAATAATAATAATCACTTAGTTAATAGCAACACCTTCTTTAGTCCAATTGCATTAGATTATCATTACTGTGGTCCTAGGAAGACAAAAAACAAAATAAAAACTAAAAACTAAACTTAAAGAAAAACTAATTAGCCATAATGTGAATATCCGCTGCGTGTCTCCATGTGACTCTCTCCCTCCTTCGGGAGAACACGCTCTCTCTCCCTCCTCAGTACGGGGTGCTGTTTGGTGCAAGACAACAGATAAGGGTGGAATGTGGCTTCTCTCTCTCTCTGCGTGTCTCCCTCCCTCGTTGGGTGCGGCCATAACGCCTTGAAAGCGAGCGTGCCCTGGGGGCTGGGTGTGGGAGAAACCAGTGGTAGTTCCTTTTCTCGGCCAGCAGAGGTGAAACCTTTATAGGTGAAACCTATGGACAGACTACAGAGAACTTCAAACATGGCAGACGGGGAACTACAAATTTATCAAAACCTGAAAACTCAACAGAGCTCTACCTGTATTCCTTGGATATGTGGTATTTTATGGCGTATGCCACCACACGCTTTCAGTTGAACACACTCTCTATTTCCTTTCTCTGTACTGTGTGTTAGTGTGTCTCTCTGTACTGCCTGAATGGTGTAGGTCGACAAATGGGGGGGAAATGTGTTCTCTCTCTCTCACCCTTCCTGAGGAAGCAGCAGCTAGGACCGTTAACAGATAAGCCTGGAATGCAACATCCTCAACTCCCCATCATGGAACAAGACCTAATAACTATCTCTCACACACAAAAAGATCCTTCTGTCCCTTCATTCACAATTAACTTTTCACTTTATTATATATAACTTAATACTGCTCCCCCTTTCCAAATTTCTATATACACAAAACTACGAAGCTGACCACCGAAATTGGTACAGGCCTCGTCAGGCCGAACCAAAACACCCTCACAGGTTCTAACTTCCATACAATTCTAGGGAGGGGAACTACAACATGAGGTGGAGTAGAGGACTTCAAATATGGTGGACGGGGACCTCAAATGGGAGGACTACACATATGGGAAAGGGGATTACACTCTGGGCCTGAAAACTATACAGAGTCCCTTCTCGTGGTCCTGAAACAACCGTTCATTGTTAGAAAAACACGCACTCTATCGCTACCTCCAACTGTCTAGAGGGAAAATGGTCCCTCTCGATCGTCCTCCGACTTTAGCTCTCCTTGCTATCTCTCCTTACTATCTCTCTCGCTCCCTCTCACACACACACCTAAACAGACCTTTCTCATTCTGTCTCCTCCAAACGCACACACAGAAACATCACCTCTTGCGTACACGCGCACAGAGACGCACACAGCCTTTCTCTCTCTCTTTCTGACACACATGCACAGGGAGTCTGGACAGAGATATATGCCCAGCCGCTTACACCTTACTAGTGAGGGGCAACAGGTGTCTACTATTCCCGTCCGCTGTGGTCAATGCAATCATCCGTCTGCTACCGCACTCACACATCAGACACGGCAAAATAGCGTTGAGCATAACAAAGCAAGCAAGCGTTGCACACATAGCCGGGTTATCATTGATTGATTTATTTCTATATTTAGCCGGCCCACAAATACGCTCGCTCTCTTTCTTTCTCTCTCTCTGGGCCTCTTACACACACACACACAGCCACTCCGTCTCTCTCTCTCTCGCGCATACACACACTGTCTCTCTGTGTGTCACTCGTGCCCCAGGCATACTGTTTCCTCTGCAAAGGGACTCTAACCCTGATAAAGGACTCTAACCTTCTTACCACATAGAATTATTTAATACACATCCATTACTCGGCCATCGGTAGTCTTGTATCACTATGACCGATTCTTATAGGCCCTAGGGTCTCGAGGGTATTTCCTTCACCATGCAACGAGCCTAGTTTTTTTTTGTTTTTGTTTTTTCTCTTTCCCTCTGGGTTCCGTTCACGGCCCAGGCATCCCTCTGGGTTCCACTGATGGTTGTGCCTACCTTTTGTTGGGCGTACGCGAGGTGAGACTGCAGGAATCGGTCCGGTGCTCCGGGGTCCCGAGGCCGTGCCGCTCTCCGTCTCTCGTTTCCCAGTTGCGGTCCAATTCAGAAAAAATCACGTCGGGGGTCACCAAATTGAGGGGAAAAACGGTCTGTCTAGTTACTGGACCAGATAAAATGAGACGGAGAGGTAATAAAGTCTGTCGGCACGAGGACCTTGGATTTATTAAGTAAAGTGGCAACGGTTATACAGAGTCATAAAGCGTGAGAAATCGAATATGTCTAAGTCCCTAATCAGCGCTGATGGTTCGTCCGGAGCTTCGCCTCCGTGGAAGGTCTGCTTCAGAAGAAGGTGAAGAGTCCCTGTGTGATACAGTTTTATGCTGCATCCTCCTCTCGATGAGGTGTGTGCGTTTGAGGTGTGTGTGGTTCTGTGTGTTTTGCTTGGCCTTTGCCCCCAGGCCCTGGTGTGTATCCCTTGTGTTTTTCCTAACGGGGGAGAGCTTCTAAATGTCTCCTGTGTGATAAATTAAACCGGGGAGTGCCCCCCCCCGAAATGTGGCTTCTCAGGCCCTGGTGTGGGCAGGGGTATCTCTTGGTTCCTCCTAACGGGGAAGAGCTCTCAAAATGTCTCCTGTGTGATAAATTAATGTGGCTCTCAGGCCCTTGGTATATGCCTCCTAACGGGGGAGAGCTCCTCGTGTCTCAGGTGTGATAAATTAAAACGGGGAGTGCCCCCCCGAAATGTCTTGTGTGTGATAATTTAATGTGGCTCTCAGGCCCTTGTTATGGGCAGGTGTCTCTCTTGGTTCCTTCTAACGGGGGAGAGCTTCAAAGTGTCTCCTGTGTGATAAATTAATGTGGCTCTCCCGTTCTTGAGGATGACTGGTGCATTGTCTGAGTGTCCACCATCTGCCAGCCTGGGAAATGGGGCCTTCGGCTCCGGCCTTGACCTGGCTATATATCATCATGTTTGTGTTCGTTGGGTTAGAGCAAGAGTTGACTATTTTGTAATGCGTCTGCCCTGTGATGTGCTCATCAGGCTAGGGTAGGAGATAGCTATATTTATAATGTACATGTGATGTACTCAGCAGGTTATTTTTCCCAACACCCTCTCTGGCTTGACCCTCAAACCACGGAGGCAGTTCCAGTGGGCCTTGATTACTCCAAAGGTCATCTCGATCCTCACCCGGCATGTCATGGCTACATTTGGTATGAATGTTAATGCGTCATTCCATTTGGTAATCTCATAACTTCATTGTGACTTTTGTTCAATAAATACAATGGACGGAAAAACATTTGCTCGTGTTCAATTATTTTATTTATTAGCCGTCGCATCACCATGCAGTTGCTGTTAAAGTAGAAAAAAAACATTATTTCAGTAGTCAGTCGAGCTTAACCAAAGAAAATCTAAAAATAGCCTACCCTCTCGGGGAGCTGGATCTCGATCTTCAATTTTTTTTTCACCAAGACTTTAATATCGTTGTCCAGCTCCAAGTTGCGCTTGTACAGCGCCCTTATAGTGTCTGTTCCAATCTAAAGAAATGATGGGTTAAAATCGTAATTCAGTTACCATGGTCAAAGCCTTGTGGCGCACCTTACAAAAGGAATAACCTAAATAAAAACCTTGTCTGTCCCTCGAGAAGGCCTTGAGGAGGTGGAGGTGGATGGCCCATCGTATGCCATTTCCCTCTATAGAATAAATGATCAAAAGGAAGAGTCATGTGAAACAGTTACAGCACTGCTCGGTTGAGTTTCCCCATTGTGATGATGGCTCTTTAGAAAGTTCAAGGTGGCCCCACGTTCAACGTACATTAACCTTGGTTAGTCAAGTGCCGTGTTGTCCATTATCCCTTACATAACCACTATGTCAGTGACTCAATTAGGCCTAGGCATTTTTTAATCTACAAATTCATATTATAGCTGTGTGAATTGTTAAGAAAAATCACCTCCATAGTCGCCCTGGAGTCACAGGCTGACAGAGTCTTCTGTAAGAATCAGGGAAACCTATTATAGGACATTCTTTCCAAAAAATTTAACATTTAGAAGAATACCTGACACTTTCCTTGGATAGTTTTATACCTCTGATTGGAGCTTGATTGTCGGCGGCTCCTCCAAAATAATGTTTGTACCTTCAACTAAAAATGACACGATTAATTTACACTCAATCATTTCACATTTGATTAGCAAGACAATTATTTATGTCCATTGCCAATACATGAATACATACCCATTACAAACGCCTTGGATGTGGAGGCAGTGGGGTCAGAGCAGGACATCCCCCCCCCATATACCATCATCGGCCGACCTTCGTTGCTGACGAGAGCCAGCTCCTCCGAGGTGGTGAAGGGCGGTGGAGTGGTCCCCCTCCCAGTCGTATTCATTTGTGGTTTCTTTTTATTTGCTATAGGTAATCAACATGAGATTAAAGGTTGGAGCCTAGGCCATTGCAAATCATAGGCTAGATTCACCTGAAATTATTAAAATGGATGCGTACAATTTACCACATTGAATAATGTTTTTAGATTTATTTTTGACTTGGCCCCATGTTCTTAGGTGCGTGCTGGCACCACATGGGGTAAAAGGCATGATGATAGGACTACATGATATCTTTTAGACAATATGCAGAATCTTTTCACTTATGAATTAACATGGTCGGCTATTTTTTGCCAGCACGCAACCCTAGCCTTATTATGGGCAACCGTGTTCCCCTTGGCTGTAATTTGTATTTTGAATTTCTCGTATGAATTCATAATGATGCACTGCTCGTCTTGAGTGAAATACACCGCTCTTGCTCGAATCATTTTGCATAAGGGTGAGTCAAATGACGCGATAAACGCCCCTTTTATGTGAACGCGCATTGAACCTAAATATAACAAATCATATCAAATCAAATGAATTGGAAGCCTGTACAAAAGTTCACTCCGTCCATCCATCAAAATGCTACTCACATGGTTGACGCTAAACCAGCCACAGCAGGGACACGAGCAATACTAAGGTACAATGCCACACCTGCCTTAAATAAGGCCTTAATTAGGGGACTGGACCAATCTGGGGCTGCATTCAAGAGCACTACGCTTGACTAGGGTTTCTAGCCTGCTACACATGTCTTGATCCTACTCATGAGCAGGAAAGCAATTAATCATACCATTTATGTTGACGAATTAAAGAAAATGTATTTCGTGAAATACCTGTGTGCGTGTTTCAGAATGATTCAGACTACTCGCGAGGGCAACTAAATATCATCCCGCGGGCCTCAATTGGCCCCCGGGCCGCGAGATTGAGACCCCTGACTACAAGCTGTAGTCCAGACGTGGAGTAGTGGTTGACAGCCCAGGCTCATCTCTTAGAGCCTCAGGCTGCAATTCCTCTCAGACACCGTTTGACACCAAGCCATGTACATGTTCGCAAACAGGATTGAACCTTGTTTAAAAGATAGATTTTAAAGCAGGGCGAGTTGAAGAAAGATCATTGGTGATGATGTTCGGGGAGCCTTGGATTGCCTCAACAGATGCTGTGTGGTTAAACACACAACTACAAACGGAGACGTGATACAACAGAGATCGACACACCAACATTCATTCTCTCTACATTTATTTTAATTTTTAACAAATGTCTGCCAATACACGTGTAGACAGGGATGTTGGCTAAGAGCACATAGTGATGGCTCTGTTCCAACCAATCTTGTTCCTCCTAGCTCCGCCCTGTGATTGGTCAGTCGGTAGGCCCCATGGACCTATGAGGAACGGCCTAGTGAGCGTCTCCCTGTCTGAAGTTGAAGTCCCGTCCTTACATCTCCATCACCTTTGGTCGCGTACACGGTAGGTTAATTAACTTTTTAAAAAATATTTCGGGACATATTGTAAACTCATGTTAATCACTTACGTAGGATTATTTCGGATTTGAGCGTAAACTAGTTATTTGGGGATCAGTTGGCCGTTTCACTTTCACTTTGACGCCGCTTTTCTTAAACAGGAGTCTCGCTCCTGTGGTTTCAGGTCGCATTATTCAGCTCTACTGTCACCTTTAGAAACAAATTAACTATGGATGAGTTCCTTCTCCGTCATGTACCCGGCCGTGTATTAATGTTTAAGTGTAACTAACTCCATATATAGAATAATAACCATGTCAGAGAACCGTGGCGATGCAGAGGAGCGAGGAGACAGTGTGGACGCCAAATTCTGGTCTCACAGGTAATACCCTATTGGACCCTATTGAAGATACAGAGATAGTGCTTAATCCTCGCAGATAACTAATAACTGGACCCTAATGACGATCGATATATCACTAGTCGGTTATCGGCATTGCAGAGGAAATTCCTTTGCGAAGTCATGGTGCATGTTTATCACAGTGAGTAACGTAAGATAGAAACAGTACACAAGTACCCAAGCACACAGGACGTAACCCCAACAGAATAAACTACAGACACATAATATATTCTGCTACTCCCAGTAGAAAAAAAATGTAGAGGAGAGAATGAATTTTGGTGTGTTGATCTCTGTTGTACCACGTCCTCGTTTGTAGTTGTGTGTTTAACCACACGGCATCTGTGTGTTGAGGCAATCCAAGGCTCCCAACCCCCCTGACAAGGCGGGGCGAGAGGGAAAAGCTGGAGCTGGTTCCGCGGACGCCAACCGCTACAGAATGGACTACCCAAGCATCGGAACCTGTGTGATCATCAACAACATGAACTTCCATGAGAGCACGGGTAAAGCCCCCATTATGACTCCTCATACACAGACATCCCAAGACGTCCTTCCAAGGCCAGGTGCGATCCAGCGTTCACACCTGGCCTCTGAAGGACATTACTCTACTCATATTACTCTATTGAAGATATATAGCCTAATAGGCTAGTATTATAATATATTTTAGTTCAAATATTATCGTTTTTTCCAGGTTTGCTGTTAAATCTTATCAGAACCGAATAAGCAAAACCGAATTTATTAAGTGCTGAACATTGGTTTTGTATAACAAATAAGCTCATGTTTCTCAGCATAACTGAAATATTGACACATGTGGAATAGGGTAAGAGAATATCGGGTACTGAAATAACAGTAACAGTCATTTAAAGCAGAGATCTGTACTGATTTAGTCTTTTTGTGGTCGGTTTGTCTTTGCGTTATTAACACACATTTCCCCCAGTGGGGAGGAAATGTGTTACCTGCAACAACGTGTGATTGTGTGTGTGCTTGCTTGTGTCTGTGTGTGTGTGTGTGTGTGTGTGTGTGTGTGTGTGTATGTGTGTGTGTGTGTGTATGCGTGTGTATGTGTGCATACCTACCCATTCAGGCAAGGAAACCCGTGAGGGGACCAACTTGGATGCGCAGGCTGTGGAGAGCACCTTCCACGGTCTGGGCTACAAGATAAGAAGAGAAGATGACCGGACCGCGGGAGAGATGGAGGAGCTTCTCCGTACTGGTACAGGACGACATTGGTCGCTAAACTGGTCTGCACATCCCTGAGTTGCTGACCCTCCTGCATGGATGGAGAACAAGCATAAGTTAGCGTGAAAAAAATTGGTTTATTCCCCCCCCAGTGTCCCAGGAGGACCACAGTGGCTCCGCCTCCTTTGTGTGCGTGCTGCTGAGCCACGGCGATGAAGGGATCTTCTACGGGACGGACGCCTCCACCGAGCTCAAGACGCTGACCGGAATGTTCCGCGGCGACCGCTGCCAGACTCTGGTGGCCAAGCCCAAACTCTTCTTCATACAGGTGGGCTTTGAAGGACAGTATTATAACGCGTGGATTACTGCTGATGAGTGGGTTTATTTAGCGCACTGAGGGGCATGTTGTTCTTTCCTTTGTATGGTAATGGCTGGTAAAGCTAGTGTGGAGGGAGAATACTTATCCCAGCCCTATTTATACAGTATATTAAACAGCAAGCTAAAACAGTGCATCCTATTGATCATTCAACGGTACCGTTCCAAGCCCAAGCTATGGGACTCTAAACTAGTCCCTGTTAAGGAAGCTGGGGGTGCAGGCAGGCAGGTAGGACCCAAACGCAGACGGTATTGAGGGTAAACGGCACTTTATTCAGGCCTAAAGGCTAAGGCACAGGTATCGGGGAACTCGGGAGACAACTCGGAACTCGGGAGACAACAGGAAACTCGAAAGGGAACAAGGAACACGCAGGACTACAACCAACACTAACCACAGCAAACCACACACAAACCACAATGACAGCACACCGAACAAAGGAAAGACGAGGGCTTAAATAACAAACACAACGAGGAACAGCTGAGACACATTAGGGGAGGGAACAGTAATCAACACAGGAGGGAAAAACACAGGGAGACACCCACACCCTGACAGTACCCCCCCCTTAAGGGTCGACTCCCAGGCGACCCACGACAAACAAAAAACAAAGAAAGTCAAACCCAAAACGGGTGGGTGGAGGGGCGCCAGGAGGGGGGAATCAAAAAAAAATGGACTGCGGCAGAGCCGAGGGACGTCAGGCGGGCGTCCAGAAAACTACCCCAGGGCATGGCAGGGAGCCTCAGGCGGACGGCCTGGGGGGCAAGCAGAGGCAGAGTGAAGGCGGAACCCTTCAGGAGGCCGGCGGCAAGGACGATGAGGGCTCAGTCCCTCAGGAGACCTGCAGTGGCACAGAACCCCCTCAGAAGGCCGGCAGCGGTGAAGGCGGAACCCTTCAGGAGGCCGGCGAAGGCGAGGTAGAGGGCGGGTCCCCTTAAGAGGAAGGCCAGGTAGAGGGCGGGTCCCCTCAGGAGGCAGGCCAGGTAGAGGGCGGGTCCCCTCAGGAGGCAGGCCAGGTAGAGGGCGGGTCCCCTCAGGAGGCAGGCCAGGTAGAGGGCGGGTCCCCTCAGGAGGCAGGCCAGGTAGAGGGCGGGTCCCCTCAGGAGGCAGGCCAGGTAGAGGGCGGGTCCCCTCAGGAGGCAGGCCAGGTAGAGGGCGGGTCCCCTCAGGAGGCAGGCCAGGTAGAGGGCGGGTCCCCTCAGGAGGCAGGCCAGGTAGAGGGCGGGTCCCCTCTGGTGGACAGGGTAGAGGGCGGGTCCCCTCTTGTAGAAGGCCAGGCAGAGGGCGGGTCCCCTCTGGTAGAAGGCCAGGTAGGAACGGAGGGCGTGCCTCCCCTGGACGGTCTGGAGGGCGGACCCCCTCCGGCAGGAGCAGAGGCCGGTCCCCCTCTGGAAGGAGCAGGGGGCGGGCCCCCTCAGGCAGGAGCGGAGGCCGGTCCCCCTCTGGAAGGAGCAGGGGGCGGGCCCCCTCAGGCAGGAGCGGAGGGCGGACCACCTCAAGCAGGCGAAGAGGCCGGTCCCCCTCTGGAAGGCGAGGAGCGGGCTCAGGAACCGGACAGGGCTCGGGGACCGGAGTCAGTGCGGGAGCTGGAGTGCCAGGAGGAACCGGGTGGTACCCCAAACTCTCCCAGCGATCTATTGCCTTCATAATAAATAAATCCTCCCACTCACGGCTAACTTGATCATCCGCTGGGTCCATTGTCTTATTTATTTTGGCTATCAAATCCTCCAACTTACGGTCAAATTGCGCGTCCGCTGGGTCCCATCGTGACGGTGCTGTCATTCTGTTAAGGAAGCTGGGGGTGCAGGCAGGCAGGTAGGACCCAAACGCAGACGGTATTGAGGGTAAACGGCACTTTATTCAGGCCTAAAGGCTAAGGCACAGGTATCGGGGAACTCGGGAGACAACTCGGAACTCGGGAGACAACAGGAAACTCGAAAGGGAACAAGGAACACGGAACACGCAGGACTACAACCAACACTAACCACAGCAAACCACACACAAACCACAATGACAGCACACCGAACAAAGGAAAGACGAGGGCTTAAATAACAAACACAACGAGGAACAGCTGAGACACATTAGGGGAGGGAACAGTAATCAACACAGGAGGGAAAAACACAGGGAGACACCCACACCCTGACAGTCCCGCCTTATCTACACCTTATCTGAAGATTATAACTAGGTGCCCTTTAAGTGGTTTGTCTGTATTAGCTTGTTATTTGTCATGTTAAATGTAATGTCTTGTTTGTGTTCTAGTATGTATAGTATGCGATTTTTTGTTGTAGTATGTTACCTTTGTCCTGTTTTTTATGTATTATTAAACTTGTTGCCTTGAGTCTTTGCCAGGACTCCCTTGGAGAAGAAAAACTTTAACTCAGTGGGACTTTTCCTGGTTAAATAAAGGTTAAATAAAATAAATTAATGAATACAAAACTCTGCTAGGCATGTCATGGCACCTGTTTGGACGATGACACTCAGATGGACAGCTCCTGCGACGAATCATGGGATAGGATTCCCGTGGAGGCGGACTTCTTGTACGCCCACTCTACAGCTCCAGGTAATCAGTAGTCTCTGCTGTCTGAATCATGAGGCGATCAAATGCCATTCGTGGTCCTTTGGTCACAAACAACATACTGTATGTCCTACATTATGATCCTAACAATCTATTCATTATTTAATCATTACTGCCCATTTAATTGTAGTTATTGTGTAAAGACTTTTCCATACCAAATTGTTGTTGGCTCTGATATACGTGTGTCCAAACAAATACCTTTGCATCAGACAATTCAATGAAATCTATAACTATTATAGTTCAGTTCAGAGGCGTCGCTAGCAATTGAAAATATTCGGGTCTGTAGCCCAGAAGTCCTTTTAAGACGGAAAATTGGAAAATCGGGCTGATGAACATTCAATTGTAACGTAGTTTGAGAGGTAAAGGGATGACCAATCGTGACGTCTCTCCGGACGGCGCTGCAAGGAACTTTTTCTAAACACAATATTGTTATCCTGCATTGATAAGCCCTCCGGGGATTCTCCCGACTCTCCCGATTACCACTCCGCCACCGTGTGTGTGTGTGTGTGTGTGTGTGCATGCGTTATTTGATAGCCTGGTAATGGTTATACATTTACGATAATATTCATACTGGTTTAAATAATACATTTGATAGTATTTCCCATCTTTGCTGAATCTGATTATTATTATTATGATTATTATAATGATCTAGCCTGGGAACAATACGTCTGCGAGTTCATTTTTATTTGCTATAGCATATGCGTCTGCCTTTGGCTGAAGTGTAGTTAGTGTAAGTGTATTCAATGTCTCGTACATGATCTCCCACCAGGCAACTTATCTTGGAGGAACGAGGGCAAAGGCTCCTGGTTCATACAGGCGCTGTGCGAGATGCTGAAGGAACACAGCAATCAGCTGGAGTTGATGAAGATCATGACGCGGGTCAACCGCAAGGTGGCGCTGGATTTGGCGTCGTCCACCCACGATCATGAGACCAATGAGAAGGATCAGATGCCATCCATCACCACCTTGTTGACCAAGGAGTTCTACTTCCCTGGATAGTTGCCAACTGATGGAGTCTGTTTTAGAACCGTTAAAGTGATCGTATGGATTCAACTACTGGTGCTGAGGAAATTATTGGCTGTTTTTTTGTTTCTTCAGGTCTGTCCTGTCTGTGCTTGTGGTGGATGGGAGAAGCATTTGTTGCTGTTTTTGCGATCTATTTGATTGGAACTGGGGATCCTGTGCTTGCTTTGATATTCTTTACGTCTATGCCACAAGGTGCTCTGGAGATGAACACTTGTGGCCACATTTTAATCACTTATTTTACATAGAATTTCTAGATTATTTCAGAATGTATTGAATTATTTTACAGGAAAATGTGTATATTAATTTCACTCCTAAGTGAATGCAAGTCTTTTAAATATTAAACATTATTATGCTTGAGTAATAACGGTTTGTTGTTGCTGTATTAGGCTATATTTTTAAATTGCACTTTCAAGCAAAATTTAAATGTCAATTTGTTTATGAAAATACTAAATAAGAAGTAAACCAGAGTCATGCAGGACTCATCAGTCATTTCTCAAATAACGAGACCCCTAACCTTTTAGGATTTTCAACTAAAGTCCAGTTTGACACCAGTCCACGTACACGTTCGCAAACCAGCTTGAATCTGTTAGCAGCCCGGGGCCTGTAGTCCAGTCTGGAGCTGAGCCTAGAGGCCTTGCTGTTCAGGCAGGGAGATGAAATGCCCGATCCCCCAGGTGGTCCTCCAGAACACTGGTGTTGGTGCGTCTGATTGTCCTAGAAGTGAACTGCTTTGGCCTCCATTATGGAGGACTCCTGAACGTAGGATCTGTTACCAGGATGAATTGGGGAAGCCTTCGTCATCTCTGGAAAGAGACCGATGGACTACCTATTACCTATTATTTGAATGCATATGGATTTAATAAACCAAATAAAGATTTCTTTCCTAAAATTTTTGAAGGCACACTTGCAAACAGTTGTCACTTTGAACACAATTGCCTTACTAAAAATCCTTCAAGACTACTAGAATATTTTAGTGCCTTCATGTTGATTGAGGTCACAATGCCAACAGAATTATTTTAACCAAATATAAAAGTGTTAGGATTTCAGACAAACACAGATTAACAAAGGAAAATGTAATAGATTATAAATTCAGATAGTATCCAGTGATACAATATTTGTATTCCAAAAGTGTGAATGTAGAAGAGATACAGCGGTCCTCCCAGAATGTCCGCAGTCACTCTCATCCCCCAGTCTGATGAGTGGAAACAGGTCACTCATTTCCATGTAGAGGGAGCTTTGCATGCTCAGCTGAAACTAGGTTTCTGAGAGGGTTTAAAGCCCTCTGAGTTCTGCACCGCAGGACTCTGAGCTGTCACTCAACACCCCAGAAACCGTGGAAAGCATGACCTATCACCTCAGCCTCCTTTTCTGGACAGTGGTCTGTGGATCCGTAACAGGTTGGTTCATTCCATTCAATCAAAATGTGGACCACCCTTCTTTGTTTGCTTGTGTTTAGCGTGAAGATGCAGCAGTTTATCCATTTATATTACAGTTGATTGATATTGGTGGCTCCGTCACCATTGTCGATCAAAACATAATACAATTATATTTTCCCTTACGAAATAAAATTAATTACACATTAGGTCCGTTTTTTCCAAGCTTACTTGATTTGAAATCCACCCATATTATGATCTGCGTAAAAAACCATAGAGGCCAGAATAGGCCATGACTCTTGACATTTCACCGTTTTCAGCCGTGTTTGGTTATAATTGAGAAATTCAACAGGGTTTTCGAAAAGTTAGCATTAGTAGATTCTTCGAAAGTTTAATCTTCTGTGGTATTGTTATTTCGGGCTTTGTATGACTCAGAGAGTGGTAAATGTTCAACAGGTGGTTTATTCAGAGACACAAGGTAAACGAGCGGGCACTCTGGAAGGGGTTAATGAAGCATCTCTGGAACACAAGAATTCTGTTTATATCGGAAATGGGCAGAATGTTAAATAAGCCATGCCTACAGGTTCTAATTTACCTAGGTACACCTTCAGTCTTTCTTGGTCTGGGCAGAATGGCCAGAAGCCAGGCTTGTAGGGCCTGATTTATCTCAAACACGTTCAATGTTATGTGCTGATGTGATGACCACTCTGTGTAGAAGAAGAAGCTATTGGGGACTGGTGTTAGCTTGAATATCATGTGGTCTTACTAAAGCATAGAATAAATCAATTTAAATCACTTTCAACACAGAAGAGCTATTTAGAGATGTATTTGTTTCTTTCTAAATACCTCTGCAGTCTGCAATACAGGATTTATAACCATCAGTTTCTTCATAGCTCCGCCCCTTTTCCGTCACTGCTCCGTGATTGGATGGCCGCTGACAGGGAGCGCTTCCTCGTCTCGGTCTTTACATTTCACCACTCACCTTCGGTCGCGTCTGAACGGTAAGTTAGACGAAGTAGTGTACATTTAGTACCTGGTATATTAATCATTTGCGGATACTTGTCTCTATATTGTATATTGTCTTTATGTCGTAGCATATAGGTATGTGTATCAATGATAATCGATAACAGTCAACACCCCACCCACCTTAGTTTCTTTATTAGTTTGTTTTAGCGTCAAGTTGTTCCCTAAGAGTGATCTTGATTGGTCTCTGCTTTCCTGATGACGATAACTTTGTGACAATAAAAGCATCAGAGTGTAAACCTCAAACACCTCGTACTGAAGTAACTGTACACGTCTTCATTGGAGAGGACAGTACTTTTGGTTTCACCTTATCACATCACTACTTCAGAATCGTACAAAGCCAGCTTCCTCTCGCATTATTCACTGGCTTTAATGTCAATTGAGACGGGAACAAATCACTTTTGATGAGTTCCTGTAACGTGAAGCCCCTCTTATTGTTCATTGGCGTTTCACTATATGGGGCCAGTACACTTCAGAAAGAGCCCTTTAGTCTACCAACACACCAGATCACAAGTTAGCTGATACCTTATTACTATGCACCTGTTACTAGGTACAGTAGCAGTGGTGTTTGCAAGGTAATAGCCCATTTATAATCTCTTGATTGTTTTTGGTCATGTATAGAATAACCATGTCAGAGAACCGTGGCGATGCAGAGGAGCGAGGAGACAGTGTGGACGCCAAAATCTGGTCTATAAGGTAACTAACTACTGGACCCTACTGAGGATAGATAGATAGTCCTATATCCTCACAGGCAACTAACTACTGGATCCTACTGAGGATAGATAGATAGTCCTATATCCTCACAGGTAACTCACTACTGGACCCTACTGAGGATACATAGATAGTCCTATATCCTCACAGGTAACTCACTACTGGACCCTACTGAGGATACATAGATAGTCCTATATCCTCACAGGTAATTCACTACTGGACCCTACTGAGGATAGATAGATAGTCCTATATCCTCACAGGCAACTAACTACTGGACCCTATTGACGATAGAGAGATACTCTTTTAACCTCACAGGTAACTCACTTCTGGACCCTACTGCAGATAGATACATGTATGGGATAATCACGAGAGGCAGGGCAATAAATAGTTTTATATGTCAGCAGCAAGTAGAACCGACAAGTCAGCGGGCAACCTGCCGGGTTAATGCCCTCCTCCAAGCCAATCAGAATCAAGCATTCTTAAATGAAGTAGAATAAAGTCTTTTAACCTCATCAGAGAGAATATTCCTTTGCACAACATTGGGGCGAACGTTTAATCAGAGTAAGAAGACAGAGACGATAAAATAGGTGAAACCACATCAGACACTCTAGGTATGTGTTTAACCCAACGTTAACTCTGTGTTAAGGCGAGGTGGCTCCGAGGTTCCTGATGGGACTGAGAAGGCGGGGCGAGGGGGAAAAGCTGAAGCCGCGTCGGCGGACCCCTACCGCTACAGAATGGACTACCCCAGCATAGGAACCTGCGTGATCATCAACAACAAGAACTTCCATAAGAGCACGGGTAGAGCCCCCCATGACACATCATGACTCCTCATACACAGACACGCTAGACCACACCTGGCCTCTGCCCGACGTTTTGGGAGATCAGATCACAGCTATACATATTGCAAACCGGTGCTTCCCGGGTAACCCTCCTATTATGTTCAAATAAACGTACAACTTTGATGTTTGGGATCAATTTGACCCGAGCAATGTTAACATGCAGAAAATGGTTGTAACTGAAAGTCTGAACCAAGTTTCTCTCTCAGCTACTTTAGGCCATTCTACTGACCATATTTATAGCCCAGTAAATAATACATGACTGCCCCCAACCTCCCCTTATACATCAAGTATTGATTGTATAGGACTATTGCGAAATATCCAAATCACTGTACAATCTCATTCATTTACCTAAAATGAAAAACCAATTGTGTTTTGGTGTTTGCAGGGCTTTATGTTGATATTCAACTATTGTAATGTATTTTACATAGTAAAATATAATATACTTCAAATGCAGATTGTCTTGTTTATGACTGCAAGCATATCTGGTGAGGCCTGGAAACATTGTGTTGACATTAGCTGCAGTCAGTCTACCCTGCCTTGTAACTAGGGATCAGCAGCTTTCCATTTATGGATGTTCTTGGTCAGTTGGTTCTTGGTGGTTGAGATATGACATGGGGGTATAATTGTGTTTGAGAAACCACAGGAGGGTCAGAATGTCCGATCTCACTGGCTCATTCTCATCAGGAGGATGCCGCATAATCAGGGACCTCCTCAACATTATCCTCTGTCTCAGACACGTTCTCATCCATATCACTTTGAATGACCCTGAAAGATCTGTGACAGAACCTCAGTGGCAGCAAATTTTTTCCTGTCTGGTGATCGTTTTCAAAATGTTTAGTTGAGGCACAAATGCAAAGAGGAATGTTGCTTTAATAATAAAAGTTCTTGTAAGAACTTTGTTTGCCCCATCCAACATACTGCAAGAATGTTCAGAGTTACTGCGGTTATATGTTGAACCCCTATGCTGCGAGAACTGTCAGAGTTGTTATGAGAACTGTCAGTGAGTTCTCGCAGCAAATATGTCCTCCCTCTCCCATTGCTGAATGATAAGAGCTCTCGTGGGAACGGTTTTCTCCTCACTCACACACACACACACACGCACACGCACACAAACACACACACACGCACACACACACGGATGGACACGCACACACACACGGATGGACAGGCACACACACAGACACACACACACACACACACACGTTTTATGTTTTTTTTGTTAATTTCATGTTAATTTCAATTTTCATGTTTACCCCATGAAGTTAGGAAAAGTCACAAATAACCTAGCTTTAAAAGAATGTCAACCATGTTTTTAGAGGCTGTAAACAATGAATCGGGGAAAAATTGACCCCTAACATAGGAGTGCCATCTAGGAGCACAACGTCTATATTGGGAGGCTTCCTCCGGGGCGCATATGTCCTTTATTGAAGGACCCCTTGGTCCCTTACTCCTATATTGCGGTGGGATCTGCCTGTGTTGTTACAGTGTAAAAGGGTTGTGTGTGTGTGTGTGTGTGTGTGTGTGTGTGTGTGTGTGTGTGTGTGTGTGTGCGTGTGTGTGTGTGTGTGTGTGTGTGTGTGTGTGTGTGTGTGTGTGTAAAAGGCAAACAGGAAACCAAAAAAAGGATAAATGAATATGAATAACTTCAAATGACGATTCAAATTAATCAGTTCCTGTTATTTCACTAAACGCTAATCTGTTAACCTACTCATTCTGTTTTTAGTCACTGTTGAATAAAATGCATGCAGTTGTTTATGAGGAGGTCAGAAAGCATTTTGCTAACATTGAACCGTATCTTACAGACGTTTTGTTATTCTTCAATGGTACTGTGTGTGTGTGTGTGTGTGTGTGTGTGTGTGTGTGTGTGTGTGTGTGTGTGTGTGTGTGTGAGTGTGTCTGTGTCTGTGTCTGTGTCTGTGTCTGTGTCTGTGTCTGTGTCTGTGTCTGTGTGTGTGTGTGTGTGTGCCCACCCACCCCTCCAGGCATGAACATTCGTAATGGCACCGACCTAGACGCGGGGGGTGCGATGAAGACCTTCTCCGATCTGGGCTACAAGATGAAGATGGCCAATGACCTTACGGTGGCAGAGTTGGAGAAGCTGCTCCTCTCCGGTACAGGACTCACCATGTAGAGCTCAAACTGAACCCAAGCGTTGTAAACTGAACCAAACCATTAAGCAGCCAAAACGCATGATAGTGGAGGTCTCCACTTGGGGCAGGCCACAGTAATATCAGTTCCGGTAATCGTGCAAAAGCATGTGTATTGCGTGCTCATGTAAATAAACAACAATGAGACGCTGGTAGAGGAAGAACTGATCATTATACTACTGTTAAGACGGCGGCAGAAAAATTAATTGAAAGAGGGTTATCAAACAGGTTATGATAATACTGTAATACTATGATAATACTGTGGCTTCAGATGTTAATCTTGTAGGTGGAAACTTCCGACCCGTTACTGTACATGTCTTCATAGGTAATATAGCTATAGGCTAACAAGAAAAGGGTTTAGCTAACAAAGGGGAGTTTGCTTTGCTTGAACCACTTGGCCGCTTTCAGATGCTCCTGACAACATAACATCTGTTGCTAGTTTTTAAGTTCCATCTTACTTGAAACCCCAGTTTTCCCTACATAAAACATACATTTGAAATTCAATCAGATTTTCTATTTGAATGTGATTACTGAAGCTAACCCAATCGGTGCCACACAGGGCAATCAGTGTTGTACTTTGAACCAGAGCAGTTAGACCCATTCCCCTTCTTATCAGAGTGTAGAAGCAGACAGAGATTCGCCTGTTCCCTATAATCACCCAAGCCAAACCTGTAAAGGTTCAGTGACCACATACTGTATATCCATGGTGATACTGAGTGGTTTCGGCACGGGGAGACAGAAACTACACAAATTGAAACTGGTACAGACTTGTCCCTATGATGTGTGCTCAAGATGGCGAGCCTGTTCAGACCCATTCAGGGTTTATAAACACCAACACTTATGCATCTGAGCAGCCTCCATCTCCTCCTCCTCAATCTGAACAGCCTCCATCTTGTCCTCCTCAATCTAACCCCCCCCCCCCCCCCCTCCCCTAGTGTCCAAGGAGGACCACAGTGGCTCCGCCTCCTTTGTGTGCGTGCTGCTGAGCCACGGCGATGAAGGGATCTTCTACGGGACGGACGGCTTCACCGAGCTCAAGAAGCTGACGGGAATGTTCCGCGGCGACCGCTGCAAGACTCTGGTGGCCAAGCCCAAACTCTTCTTCATACAGGTGAGCTTTGAAGGACAGTATTATAACGTGGATTACTGCTGATGACTGGGTTTATTTAGCGCACTGAGGGGCATGTTGTTCTTTCCTTTTTTTTATGGTAACGACTGGAGAAGCTAGTGTGGAGGGAGAATACAGTTGACCACTAGTAGACCTTTAATTATATTTTGGTGTTTAACAATCTTTGATTGCTTTATTAGTATTTGTGTTGAATAAATTGTTTTCTCCATCAGAAATATCACAGCCCTATGTATATATATTTACAGTATATTAAATAGCAGGCAAAAATAGTGCATTATGTTCCTAATTAAACAATACTGTTCTAGACCAAGCTATGGGACTTTAAACTAGTCTTATCTCTGCTAGGCCTGCCGTGGCACCCATTTGGACGAAGGCATTCAGACTGACAGCTCCTGCGACCAATCATCGGATAGGATTCCCGTGGAGGCGGACTTCTTGTATGCCTACTCCACCGCTCCAGGTAATCAGTAATAGCTGCTGTTTGAATCATGAGGCGGTCATATGCTAATCGTGGTCCTTTTGTCACAAACAGCATATGATCAGCATTAATATCCTACAATGCATCCATTATATGATCATCACTGCCCATTTTATTGTAGTCTTTGTTGAAGACTTGTCCATACCAAATTGTTATCAGTTATGGTATTTGTCCAAACAAATGTCTTGGCTTCATACACATTTTTATGTAGAACTCTTATAGCTGGGTGGCAAAACCTCTAATCTTAATACCCATAGTAATCAGTCATGAGGCTTTCTTAAAAATATCAAATGAAATGGGTTCAGGGATATCCAACAAACCTTTCCCATCTTTAATGAATTGCCCTCTGGGTCAAAACTGGCCTTATGCTTCTCAAATGTAATCGCCTGTATAAATGTATATGTGTCTGTTTATCCGTCTCTGTGAAGTGTGTGTGAGAACGGTACTATGTATTCAATGCACAGAATTATTATTATGATCATAGTAATTACTTTTACTATCATCCATACCTTTGGTATTGACTGGGTCAGTCAAAGTTGCTGGGGATGATTATTAAAAACTGTGATCTATTTGGGTTCACGAGGTAGAGCTCGTACCATTAATGCTCAGATCTTATCGCAGCGATCAGGGTTTGATTCCTGCCCGTGGTACTTTCCTCCCCTCTCTCTCCCATGCCTGCCTGTCTTACTTTACAATATAAACGATAAACCTTTTTTTTTTTCATAAAAAAAATCGAATAAAAATATGATCTGTCCTACAATGAATGGTATTGCCTCATGGTCTCCCACCAGGCTACTACTCTTGGAGGAACACTACCAACGGCTCCTGGTTCATGCAGGCGCTGTGCGAGATGCTGAAGAAGCACAGCAGCCAACTGGAGCTGATGCAGATTATGACGCGGGTCAACAACAAGGTGGCGCTGGACTTTGAGTCGGCCTCCAGCACGCCAGGCTTCAGCGCCAAGAAGCAGATCCCGTGCATCATGTCCATGTTGACCAAGGACTTCTACTTCCCTTGTTAGTCGTAAAATGATGGCTGGTTTTGAAACCGTTCAAATTGATTATGGGTGTTCGACTACTGGTGCTGAGGAGATTATTGGCTGGGTTTTTGTTTCTATGATGAATGTATGGGATGAATCTGGTGCTGGATGTCGCTATGTGTGTTCGCTTCCTTAGCTTCTTTTGATGTACTGTACTTTACTTTATTGTGATGGTGTAATCTGCACCGTCAAGGTGGAGGTTAGAAGCTGGCCACATTTGGAACAGAACAGAAATTTATTTTAAAATTTTAGTATTGATAATTATACAATCATTGCTATTCGGTTATCTGTGTCTTGAATACACTCAAATTGTATCCATTCCAAAGTGAAACAAAGTATTTGTGCTTGACTCGAATTTGATTGTTGTTGTATGCTTGCAAAACAATGTTTTGAAATGTTTGGTTTAGGATTATTATATTATAAAATAAGATTATTTATCCTCGGTTTTTAGTAGCGGTTTATGAACAGTCTTAATAAAAAACAACACAGAATGATGAGCACAGGATGACTCAGTAATTTCTCAATTAACAATTTTCCATTATAGCTCCTCTAAAGTGACAGAGTAAATACAAACTAATTTATCATATACAGGTATATTGAGGCGTCATCATTCCCATGATGTTGATATCGAGGCTTCTCATCATCAAAGCCGGCCGCTTAGTGCCCTCAACCGCCAGGGGGCCCCCGAGAGCACTGTACTTTATATATATATATATATATATATATATATGTGTGTGTGTGTATATATATATATATATATATATATATATATATATATATATATATATATATATATATATATATATATATATATATTATTTTTTTTTAATACACAAAGCAATTTACTTAGCAAGAAAGGAAACAATATAAACATACAGCTGATATTAGTTTAAAGCCCAGTTCAGACCAAAGATGGAACGTCGCAGGGGAAATGTTGCAGCAGTGTGAACTGTGATTCCGTTGCAAGGCGTCGCCAGAGATTGAACATGTCAAATCGCCAGGTCCAGTTTTAGAACACAACGACGGAGCTATTTCTCTTCAGCCAATCAGGACACAGCACAGAACAACTTGTACGTCATGGCCTTACTCCGTCCCGGGGGTATTCCATCAACCAAGCTAAAGGCAAAGCTGGGCTTATTTCGCTTAGCCTCGCTACTTTAAGCTAGAGTTGCGTTCCACTTCCATCAATGTGACTTAAGGGAATCTACGCTAAGTAACCATGGCAATTTATCCGACCAAACCTGGTCGGAACCAGGCTAAGGCCTTGTCCGATTACTTACTAAGGACTTTCCTGGTGTGAATACGCCCTGAGGGGGTGGAAAGTCCTAGAACTCTATTGTCCGGACCAAAACGCAATGTTTATTTTTTGGTTTAGTGTGGTTCCTTTCACATTGCAATTTTTCGCAACAGTCCGAGAATTTGTCAACAACGCACGTGTGTGCATAGATCGTTCAATCATTGGACAAGACGGTCGGGGGCGGGGTAAAGCATAAAAAAAATGTAAACAAAGAAAACAAACTGGAGGTTGTGCTTATTAATACTGATTGGTTTCATACAGTTACAAACATTTGCAGTACATTTGGAGCATCTAGAGGCCTAGGTGAGATTGAGTTTTGCGCCCCACGTTCCCATAGCTAGCGGAGCGTTGGCCTTTTAATTTACATTACCACATCACTGAAGACACATATTAACTGATTTACCTTTACTTTGCTTAGTAGCAGTTTCTTCACCCACTTATAGCTCTACTGTACTACGTTGCAATTAAACAATGTGTGATGCATGGAAAACAAACAAAAGAAAAGCTTCAGAACATTTTCTACATTTACAATATTCAGACAGTAAAGAAAAAGTTGAAATGGGGAAAGTGTGTAGGCTTTACTTTGACTGTTTCAGTGGGTATACTTAAAGGTCCCATGGCATGAAACTCTCACTTTATCAGGTTTTCTAACATTAATATGAGTTCCCCTAGCCTGCCTATGGTCCCCCAGTGGCTAAAACTTGCGTTTGGTGTAAAACGAGTGTTCTGGTGTTCTGCTCGACTTTGAGAAAACAGAGGCTCAAGCGCACTGATTTGGAACGTGGTCCCATATGTCGTCATAAAGGATCTAAGGTCCTCGCCTTTCTCTGCCTGGCCCGCCCAGAGAATTTGGCCCACCAATGAGACACGACCTGGCGAGCGCCAAGTGTGTGTGTGTGTGTGATTACACACACTGTAACGCAAGTGTTTGCTGTTGGTGTTATGGCGCATAACACGTCGGTTTTGACGTCTCTTGTGTTTCCACAACGATACTGTAGTAGGGGTTACCTCAGCCATGGTTGAGAAGGAATTGGGGGAAAGGAACTTTAGCTTTGACTCCCTGAAGTACATGAACTGCGACATGCTGCCTGCCGCCGGTTGCCGCGTGGCACCACCACTGAGAAGCACCACCGCCCAGCAGCCGGCAGCGCGCGGTTCAGTCTACTTCAGATTGATGTGGAAGTGGAAGAACCGGAGACGTCGGAGAACCTGACGAAGCCGTTAGTGATTTATAATATCATCTCTAATATCTCAATTAAAGCATCCATAAAATAGCATGCCATGGGACCTTTAATAAGTAGTAAAATAATTGCGGCAAATCTTGTTCAAAGAGGTATGGATAAAACCATAAGGGTTATGAATGCATACAGTTGCTTGTTCTCCGCGGCAAAACTACTCTATCAACCGCATGGCAGGGCCCCAAAATGATCCTGCTTAGGGCCCAAAAGTGTACAGGTCCGGCCCTGCTTATCATACTTCAGGCCTATTCAACTAGCGGTCCGTGGGCCAAATGCGGCCCCTCTTACTTTTTTTCTGGCCCGCAAGAGGTTGCATGCAAAAAATAAATAAAATAAAGGAGAAACATAGTTGCATGCAAATCAGGTTTCTGTGTGTAGCCGGTGATACTAGCCAGTATCAGTACCCCACAATCAGGAACTGGCATCACTTATTCTGACAATGTTTGGCTCAACCAATACTTGTGAGTCTAGCTTTTCTCATATGAATGCCATCAGAACAAGGGCACGTTGCTCCATGACCTATGAGAAGCTGCATGAGTGTCTCAGGATGAGCCAAACTAGGCAAACAAGGCAGTGCAATCTTTCTCACTGACTCACTGGCTCAAAATGTCTCATATGTACAGTAGTTATGTTTTGTGATGATTCAAACAACATTGTTGAATTCTAAATACGTGTCCAAAATATGTGAGAACAAAATATTTTATAATGATACGATTAAAAGTGAAGAAGGAAGGAATGTGTCTGACAAGTTTATTCCAAGTAGTAGTATTATATATATTAAGTTAACACTACTTTAAGTACGATTTATTTGTAGCGATTTATTCACGTTGTTTTACTCTGTGTGGCCCATGAACCCCCAGTGGTTTTCCTTTTCGGCCCACTTGTTAAGGAGGTTGAATAGCCCTGTCATACATGATACAAATACGACCCTTTCCAGCTTGGTCGTTTCTAAAAGCGGCCACTAGATGGCGCGTTGTGTCCAGTTAACCAGCAGTAGTGATTCAGCAAAAAAAGAGTCTCTGAACTAACTCTTGAGTCAACATGTCAATATGTCTTCATACCACCTGACCTAACCTAAACATTGCCCTCCGTTAGAAAACCGTTTCTCTGCTTTTTTCTGTATGGTTGGGTGAGTCTCCAGCCCCACAGAAAGGTCGCTGGTTTCGTTTGAGCTGGAGAGGAGTCGTGTTTCTATGTGGCAGAATTGAGGAAATGAAAACGAAATCGGGGCGGTTTGTTGTTCTCATCCCGGGCGCCCTGCGCAGGCGCACCAGGGACTTCCGCGAGCAGCAAATGGTCGCGCCGCTCGAGAGTCTCGGGGATTTCCAGCCCGAGCCCCGCAGCAGCCGAGCCTCGCTTTTGGTTTCGTTCTTCTGGAGATAAACATCATGGTTCCTTAAGACAATTCTTCTTAAACCAGAACTAATACAAACACTACAAACATTACGAACACTAGGAACAGCGACTCTTCGACACTGTGTGCGACTCTGAGTGTGAAGCGGGACGAGGCGAGTGTGCAGATCTGCGGGGGGAACTTCACAGGTAGTGAACTCTTTATTTCCGCATGTTTGTGCCGAGCGCTGGCACAAGCGAAACCGTGTTTCTTTATCTATTTTCACTTTTGCTTGGCTTGAAGAGGAAGATGCGCGGAGACAGGAAAGGCGGACTGTTAACTCTTTAGTGCTAAATGCGGAACCAGTGGAATGGTTCTCCGCTCCAGGTGATCGAAAGCTTCTGGTCGTTCTCCGAGGAACTGAACTCAAACCTAGAGAATAAAAATGTCGAGCATAGTTGTTGGTTCGGATACATTGGCTGCAGACTGCTCCGACAGTGATTCTCTGCAGGTACTGTACAGTTTATTCTCGTTGATCCGTTGAAAACCTTCATTTACTTCATGCAACATACTGAACTTAAGTGTTTGATGTATGACATGTTTTAACTTGATATATTGGGGTATTAACCGTGCTCGCTGAACCTCTGGGACTGAAACGTAAGCTACGTCTCCCAGTCCCAACAGATCGACCATAAATAACCCCATGTCAACAGATTTGATACTATGAACCAGAACCACACCGCGCAGTGTGCTGGGACGTTAATGCACAGCGTAGGGAGTGTCTCTTTATAGGTTTCAGCAGACGGACTTCGCTCACACAGGGACCCAACTCCGATTGTTAGTTGGTAGACACCCACACACACACACACGCACACACACACACACACACACACACACACACACACACACACACACACACACACACACACACACACACACACACACACACACACACACACACACACACACGTGCACAACTGATAAAAGCAAATATACATGAACTTCAGGTCTGTGTGTGTGTGTGTGTGTGTGTGTAGGTTTGTTGTTAGAAGCATTATAACCCCATGGCCAATCAGGTTCCTTTTAATGTCCAGAAGAAGATACGGTGCTGGGTTTATATTTAACGAATTTAACTTTGTTACGTGTCTACCTACTATTAATTAATTTTGTATTTATGTATTGGCAAGGTACCAATGACTTACACCATCAATAAGTCAAATGTGATTAGGATAAGGCACTAATTTCATTGGTGGTCCGTCAGTCATAACGCCGTTTGTAGTGCAGTAATAACTGAATGCTGTAACCTTTTTGTGTGTCAATGTTCCCACAAGTGCATTCTAATGCTGTAAGGACATTGGGATTCTTGTAATGGTGGTACAAGAGTCTGCAACTATCAGATGATATGAAGCTGTCATGACGCCGTCATATGATGTAACAGTACTATACCCACCTGGTAGTTCCATGCTCGTAGCGATGACATTACGTTTGATAGAGGCTGGAGCAACGCCCGGTGTCTGCAAGGATTCTGGTGACTAGTTAAGTTCTAATAATGTATTGCATCCAATATGTGCTGATTTCAATGGTAACCTGCATTTTAAGAAAGGCTGTGTAATTCCTTTGCTTGTGAGAAGGCTACGCACTTTCAATCACATCATTCTTAAACCTTTACCTACCAAAATATAATAATTAAAGAAATCACTTTGGTGTGCTGGGTATTTTGATATGCAGGGCTATTGTGATACTGCCACTCAGGACGGGAAGTCACACACCATGAGTTATAATCAGGAAGAGAGTTACAGTGAGGTAAGCATTCTGCCAGCCCTTTCACGGTCGTTCCCATGGTAGAATGGCACCGCCACTTATAGCCTCAGGAATCAAGTTATCATGTGAAACCAATCTTTAAATGAAAGCCGTAGGAAATGTGCATTAGGTGGTTGAATTAATGGTGTACAGTTTTCACCCCTGTCCAGGTGAATGCATCCTTTTCATCCCTCTTCGCTCCAATACAACACAAAAAACATTTCTCTGTGTTGGGAGATTGAGATAGAATGTGTATTAAGAGTGCCACCCTAGAATTAGGGGGAGGAGCTGATTCCAAAATATTTTAATGAGTTAATTGAAACTCATTAGTATGGAAAGGAAGCCAAATCTAATGAGATCCATGCCGATTGATATCTCTGTTACATGATGAAAATACTATAGGTGAGGTATCATTTTCTCTGGAACTTGATATAAATGTCTATGTCCAAGAACGTTCAATCTGTTTAATTCCGTTCAGTTGTATCTGCATAGTCCTTATCATAGGTACAGTCTCAAAGGGCTCTACAGGCTGTATAGTATGACCCCCCCCCCCCCCCCCCTTACCCTAGGAAGAAAAAAACTCCCTTTATCAATGTGGAAGGAATCCTAGAACTCAACAGCTGTATGCTGTGAATGGTTGATTCCTTGATTTTTGCCCCATACGATTTGATAACCTTTGGTCTTCAAGACCATTGTTATTGATGGCTCCAGAATGATGGGCATGTAATCAGAATGCACCGCATACATGGTGGATCTCTTCTCCACTGGGGCAATAGGGTGATTTGTTAGCCGATTGTTTCATGGTTTCCCTGACCCTGCATATGTATTTGTACTTAGGTTTTAATTTCAAAGACCACGCTAGTTGAATAAGGAAAAGCAACAGTTCTAGCCTAATGCTTGGTTAAATATATTAAATACATAGATTAATCAAGCAAAATATCATGAGGTGTTGCTATTAAAATACTATAGTTATTAAAGTACATCAACATATAAAATGTTTGATACACTTTGTACACTATCTTCCTAATATTCATAGAATAGGTAAATTATTGGGATGTCATTTCTGTGTGTGTAGGATACCATGCCGGTAGAGAGGATGCGAATGCGGCCGTGGTTGGAAGAGCAGATAAATTCTTGTCTGATTCCAGGACTCAAATGGGTCAACAAGGTGAGCACTCACACTCACTTACTCTCATGCACTAAGGGGGGTTGCATTGTAGGGCGAGTGCAAAATGTATGGAGGACAATGCTGTCAGCATTACCCGGCTATTTACTACAACAGCTGATCGTCTTCTAGTTCTGCTTCATCCTCACCAACTGAAGACACAGGCATTTTCGCATGTGTCTTCAGTTTCGTCTTATCCATTAGTTTTCATTGACATAATCTTAATGTGTCTTGTTCAAAGGCCATGTGAGCACTGTGATGCTTATCTCATCACTGGTTGGAGAGTGTGGTCCGTCAACCGTGTGTGTGATTCATTTATTTCAGGAAAAGAAAATCTTCCAGATCCCATGGATGCACGCGGCGCGCCATGGCTGGGATCTGCAGAAAGACGCTCCGCTCTTCATGAAGTGGGCCATACACACCGGTGAGGGACAGGGCCCACAGTACTAGCCCATGTGCCCACAGTACTAGCCCATGTGCCCACAGTACTAACCCATGTGCCCACAGTACTAGCCTATGTGCCCACAGTACTAGCCCATGTGCCCACAGTACTAGCCCATGTGCCCACAGTACTAGCCCATGTGCCCACGGGACTAGCCCATGTGCCCACAGTACTAGCCCATGTGCCCACGGGACTAGCTACAAACCATTGTGTTCTAGTCCATGTGTGCTAGCCCATGTAACCACAGTACTAGATGAGTACTAGACTGCTCCATGTGCCCACAGTCAGTGAATACACACCTTGCTGGGCACTTCCTGTTCAAGTTAAGGTTACCGCACCATCCAAAAGATCCACAGAATATGACAGAATCACTGAGAATGTATATGGAGAAGACCTACCGTTCATGCTATATAAATAAGGGTCATGGCTAAGCTTAGTAGCTAGCCAGGTATGTAGTTAGTGTGAGTTAATAGCTAGGTGTTTGCCAACCTATGCACTAGCATAGATTAAGAGATGAACTCTGTGTGTGTGTGTGTGTGTGTGTGTGTGTGTGTGTGTGTGTGTGTGTGTGTGTGTGTGTGTGTGTGTGTGTGTGTGTGTGTGTGTGTGTGTGTGTGTGTGTGTGTGTGTGTGTGTGCGTGCGTGCGTGCGTGCGTGCGCGTGTCAGGTAAGTACCAGCTAGGCGTGGACCGCCCGGACCCCAAGACGTGGAAGGCCAACTTCCGCTGTGCGGTGAACAGCCTGCCGGACATGGAGGAGGTGAAGGACAAGAGCATCAAGAAGGGCACCAACGCCTTCAGGGTCTACAAGATGCTCTCCTCATCGGAGAGGAGCACCAAGAAAGGTGGGCAGGGTCACCGGGCCTCACAACCTCCACCTCACCAGGAGGTTTGCTGTATTCTGCAGCGCGATCTGTTGGTTTCTGAACTCCGTGTGTGTTTGACTAAATAGGAAAGAAGAAGAAGGATGGGAAACCCAAGGCAGCTAAAGAAGGTGACTTCAAGGTAAACATTAACAGTTTTTTTTTTGGTTGTAATACAACTCACTCGAACTCTGCGGAGGAAATGCGGTAATGTGTGAGCATTGAACCCAAATCCTGGTCCAATGAATTTGATGGTTTAACTTTTCCAGGGGTTGCAGACGTTTTCTCTCCAATGCGCGTACAGGGTGCAGTACTCTCGAATTAGCCCAGGAGGTAAAGCGGGTTGGCTGGTAACCGGGAGGTTGGTAGTTCGATTCCCCAGCTCCTCCAAGTTGAGTGTCGAGGTGTCCCTGAGCAAGACACCTAACTCTAACGGCTCCTGACGAGCTAGCTGGCGCATGGTCGATTCTGCCGTCGGTGTGTCAATGTGTGCATTAACCGTTGTCAGACGCTTTGGATAACAGCGTCTGATAAATGACCAAATGTAAATGTACTCTCTGATATGTTAGAAAACAGCAGAGGCTGACTGCTCCCCTTTCAAATGAAAAGTGCGCAGCTGATCTTTACTATCACCCTAAACCCCCGGTTGACGTCCTGGTGATACTGTGTCCTTCGTCGCAGGCCGAGGATGAGGGAGAGGAGGCGATGATGGGCATGGACATCAAGGAGGAAGTCTGTGAGGAAGAGGATGGCAGAGAGCTGGACGGCAACCTGGGTGAGGAGGAGACTCCGGTTCAGTCCCCAGTTATGGTCCAGAAAGTTACGTTTTCACCGGGAAAACGCTCTGGAAGGACTAGGAAGGCCTGTTGCCATAAGTCATCTTGACCTATTCTCTCACACCACTTTGTTACATGGCTACGGTTCATGTGCACATTAAAATACAACCTAGGTGATAATTGGTCAAAACGTTTTCACCAATGGGATGAAGGAAATGGAAGAGATTCTATGGTTGAATATGATGATTGTATTGGCTACTGCGACGTATGAGTTGAGTGCTTCATCGGTGCACTAACTGGCCTCACGGCCCATGACCGCTCGCAGGTATCCACTACCCAATAGGCGAGCACCTGATCACCAGCGAGCAGCTGCCATTTGTCTGCCAGACCATCGAGGTGACTACTGAGAACGAAGAGCAGATGGTCAGCTCCTCCCACTCCTACCCTCTCCAGATCTCTCCCGTGTCTTCGTACTGTGGTGAGACCCCCCACGCACAAGCACACACATATATATGTGCATACATATGTTATTATTAGTGCTGTCAAGCGATTAAAATATTTATTCGCGATTAATCACATTAATGTCATAGCAAAAAAGATTCTATGCTAAATATCCCTTGATTTCTTTGTCCCATTCATTTTTCTCATTTTGATGCTCTTATCAACATGGAGAAGTGCATCGGCTTACCTTGTGCAAATGTTTTTTTATTGATAACAACATTGGCATATACTGATCAAAACAGGACGATACAAAAAAAAAGCCTATAGTGCAATTAAACGATGAACATACAAACATACTGCCTTGAACATAGCAGTCAGGCTACTGCTTCTTTGTTTTGAGGCAAAGAAAAATAATATATAATAATAATAATAATTACGTTAATCGCGCGATAAAAAAATTAACGCCGTTAAAATTGGTTTGCGTTAACGCCGTTAATAACGCGTTTAACTGACAGCACTAGTTATTGTTGATATTTTTATAATGTAGAAAAAGACATAGGCTCAGATTTTTACTCGCTATACTAGGGATTCACTTCTTTGGTGTTTACTTAGTTAGCCTATGATGGATACTAGGGCTGGGCGATATGAGGATATCAAACCGTTGACGATATGAAAGTGTCTACCGGTCTAAAAAAAAAAAAAAAAAAAATTATATTGCACTGCACTGACTGAAGCAAGGCAGGTGTGAGACTCACCTGTTAACTTGAAAAAAAATCTCATTTGTATTGAAGAAACATTTCTATTTTTACCACCAGCTATTTGCACAGCACATAACTTTATTTATAAGTGTATAATTGGTATTTAAAATATTTGTGTGATGCTGTGATTTTTATTTTATATTAATCTGTCATTAACTGACACTGCAGTTAATGACAGATTGTTCGCTACTTACTCCTTTGTAAGCATGGAAATTCAAGTTCAAAATAAAAGAAAAAACTGATCAAATGTGAAGTATGGTTATTTTAAGCCATTTATTATTTTAATTTACTTCAAAAAGACCATATTGTGATATATATCCATATCGTGATATAAAATTACTCATATCGTGATATAAGATTTTGTCCATATCGCCCAGCCCTAATGGATACAGTGGATTGTTTACACTTATCCACACTCTTGGCCAAAATGTGAGACTACATAAAACCCTTTTTTTTTTAACAATATGAGATGGAAAGAAATAGGTTCCGGGATGAAAGTTTTAGTAGTTTTAGTTTTAGCGTAATCCCCATGGTAATTATCCACACCAACTTTATGATACTTTTTAAGTACCAGCAATGTTTTTGAGAATCATGAAAATATACTTTTGTTTTCTCTAAATTAATGTTTTATTTAGCAGCCGTCATAAATGGCTGAAATTTCTCTTTTAATGATCGAATAATGTTACCACCATTTTAAGATTTTGGGTTCCCTTTTTAGGATTAAAAGGTTCTTGTTAATGAGGAAGGGAATTGCAGTTAAGAACATTTTAGGAACTATTTTAAAAGTTATTGTTTATGAATTATCTTTAAGAGACTATACTAGCTTTAAAAGTATCACAAAGTGGGCATGAGTCTTAACCACTGGGATAACAAGGCCCCCCTTCTTTCCAGAATTTTCAGCCCATATATACGGAAGAGATAATGTAAAGAACGCCGGTCATTATCGAAAATAAGCCCAGACAGGGCAAACAGGACACCGACGCGCAGCGGAGGTGTCTTGCTTCGCCCTGAAGGGGCTTATTTTTCCCGCTTATTACACAGCTTATTACTCAGCTTATTACACAGCTACTTACCAAAACGAAAAAATAACTTCACATGGTGTGTCTTTTTACAATTTGTTACCAGCATTCGTAGTGTTGATCAGCAGAGATATAGTCTGCCAAAGACGTTGAAGTCGCTTAGCAACCGAAGACGCTGGGGTTGAGAAGTTACCGGACTACTTGCGGAGTGATACCAAAGACGTCATTAGAGGCAACAAATCCTTTGTTTTCCTTGACAGCGGTCAATTATACTTAGCAACGGTGAATTATCAAATATAATTCACCGCCGGAAGTTGTGAAGGGCCCATGCAAGTGAACAGAGCGTTTCACGGCATTGAGAAGACCCGTGTAATAAGTTTTTATATCATAGGTTCGACTTTCAGCAGAAATGGCGGGTTCACTTTTTTTAACATACCTTTCGTGAGTCTGATAAAAACAAACTACGTTTTTTATGTTTTTTGGTCTTCAAAGCAATTTGTTTCTTTGGTAAGTGATATTTGATGTATTGTAGGGTGTTTTTGGTTGTGTAGCACTCTTGTAACACTGGTTCATGGCTTTTTTTCCGGGGCCTCAGAACACAAAATAGGTTGCAGAATCAACCGATAGATATGACCAACTTTACATTGTCCTTTTATTGTCCCCATCGTCACTGCATGTTATCTTTCAAATGATCATGCATAACTCGGGTAGGTGATTTATGAGCAGAGAGTGATATCATTCTTAAGAGGGGTGATAGCTACAGTAAAATGGATCGCTGATACTGAAAATGCATTTAGAACAAAGTGCAACTCCACAAGCCCAACCATAACCAATAGACGACATGGGTTATAAAGTCGTACTTATCTTATCTCATTATTCATATCATTCAACCAAAGGTTTGCAAATCCACTAGGATTGTTTGTTGCTTCTTTTTTTTTTAATACCTTTGAACATTCAGCTCATTCAACTGTTAATGAAAACGTATTTCCCTCTGTTGTCTCTGTAATAACAACACGCTGTTAACTCTTAGACTGTGCTTCTGTACTTCAACTTATCCTCTCCTGCCCACTCGCCCTCCCTCCCTCCCTCCCTCCCTCCCTCCCTCCCTCCCGTCTTCAGTATAAACACTCTGCTGTCCTCAGACTGGTCTATCCAGCAGATCCGGCTCTGTTGCGTTTTAATGCAAATGTTACACAATCCCACAAACAGTCTTCATGCTCACCTTCCTCTTTTTGAAGCAACACTGTTTTTCGCTTTCTTTGGTTTCTGGTTTTCCATAACTGTTGCTCTTTGTCTACAGACAGCGACACAGATAGCTTGAACAGTGAGACAGAAGATGCAGGAGAGGTGAGAATCATGCACACACATTCACATGCAGGCACGCAGACAAACACGCTGGAGAGAGATGGATGAATCATTAACTGACGTGATCCACAGATATAAACAGGTCTTGACCTGTTTAAGGCTTTGCCCAGCCTTACTGGTGTGTGTGTGTGTGTGTGTGTGTGTGTGTGTGTGTGTGTGTGTGTGTGTGTGTGTGTGTGTGTGTGTGTGTGTGTGTGTGTGTGTGTGTGTGTGTGTGTGTGTGTGTGTGTGTGTGTCAGTGCCCGTGTATTGGAGTAAATGGAGGCGTACACGGCATTCATGCATCCTGTTGTGGAGAAAGACAAAGGAGGAGGGGCTTTCCACAAACTGTAAATCATTAACATTCTGATATCTCTCTCTCTCTCTCTCTCTCTCTCTCTCTCTCTCTCTCTCTCTCTCTCTCTCTCTCTCTCTCTCTCGCTCTCTCTCTCTCTCACTCTCACTCTCACTCTTACTCTCTCTCTCCATTTGTTTGATGTCCTCGTTCCTGTTTCTGCATTTTGATCTCTCAATGTTTACACCCTTTCCCATAAATGGATTACATTTGAACAGCCAGGCCAAGGAAATACACCGCAGCCATATAAATATTAGCCTTTTTTCGGCTCCACTGCATTCAACTTTGCAAACATGGTTATAGAAGGGATTCCAAGCACTGAGTGGGTGGCAACACTGAACAGTTTGAGGTGTAGCTGACCCAATGGCTTTGTCTTAATTGAGATGAAGCCTCCTAGTTAGGTTGTGAACTAGTAGGAAACATAGCTAGGTACTTGGATTGGGAAAAAAATGTAACGGTGGCAACAGATTCTTTCTTGGTGGGTGTGGGATATCCCATAATTAAATCCAACAATTTAATCGTTTTCATAAAAGCGTTATAATCAAACAGCTAGCATAGTAACTTTGAAGTCAGCTCCAATGTGATCTATTTTCCACGGAGGTAAGGCTTTCCACTTTGAACCAGAGTAGGTCCCTATCAAGAAGGCTTTCTTAATAGGCAGTGGTTATTCGTACGGCGAATAACCAGTGGCTTAGTCTATTAGTCTATTTTCACGGCAGGTTGTGGTTAGGGATAGGGTTAGGGTAATTACTATATTTAATTACTATAATTACGGTCGGCCCGGCTAGGGTTAGGGTTAGCGCCGAGCAGATTGATAGGTCAAGTGCGGTCACGTGACAAGCTCTGTCGCCGTACGAATAGCCACTGCCTTCTTAATAGTGATAAAGAGGACAGGAAAGCCTTCTCACCATTGAGACGCCGCCATTGTTTTAATTGGACTCGTTGTTTGCCTCAGTGCTATATGACAGACTAATGATATGTGCTTCGAGTATCAAACAGGCTTGTCCTGTTGTTCCCAGTCGTGAAACCTTTGCTTGGATTAGAGGCTGACCTTTCCTTTCACTGCTGTCAGTTAGGGCTGAACGATTTGGGGAAATAATCGAATTGCGATTATTTCGACCAATACCGATTTAGTACGGGATTTTTCTGTTTAAAGGTCCTTATGTTCTGTATTATTCCCTAAACAATTAATGAATCATTCTGTGTATGAACACAACATTGGAAGCAGTCAACACATAAACTGCTCTCTTCCCCTTAGACCAGGCCTATGTGTTGAGATTAATTGATGCATGAATTGATATTATGACCTATTTATTTAACTATTGAATTGTAAAATAAAATAAAATAGGAATCTAACCTCTAATCTCAGTAACAATAACAAATCCCAAAAAAATATATATACACTATTTTTATTTATCTATTATCGCAGCCTTTGCGATTTGCAAATCGCCTTCTAGTACATGGCGATGTCGTTGTGAATTAGATGAATCGAACTCTTCTCTCCACCCCCAGGGCGTGAGCGGCGCCTGGATGCGGAACTACAGCACGTCCATCCTCCGGATGCCGTCGGGCCCTCTGCCCGGCATGTCCAGCTTCATGGCCAACAAGCCCAGCCTGCGTATCACCACCATCCAGGACCCCAACCCGCTCATCAGTTACCGCGCCGACAAATGGACCACGCGCTACGTCAAGTCAAAGCCCGGGACCACCGGGCACGAGGTGCGCGCCAGCGTCATCATGAAGACCTCCGACGTCAACTCGTCCTGACCTCTGACCTGTGCACAGGCCGTCTGAGGTTGTTTAAACGCTGCGTAGGGAGGACGTCGACACGTCCGTTGTCATGGTTGCTGTTTTTGTTGACACATCATCGGCGGTTGGGACGGAGGTTTATAGAGGCCCCGGGGCCCGGTGGGATCTCAGGGCCCAAGCGGCCCTGTCAAAGTGTCGGGCCGCTTTGACAAGGACAAAGGGGTGGGTTTCTAACATGGGACTGAATGCAATATTCTACGTGAACTCAGATGTCGGCTGGCAAGTCAGCTCTGCCGTCGCTGACATGCATCAAAGAATCGCAGGGATCTTTTTTTAGTTTTCTTTTTTTAATGGTAACTAATTTCAGAAAAAAGCCAAATATGTACCCATGTAGTAGGAACGCCTCCTTCTTTCTGTCTGTCGGTTGGGCCTTCCCCAGAGATGGCAGAGCATGGAGCGTTCACACTGAGACGTGGATGAACGTCGATAAACAAGCCAACAGGCAGGCGGACCTGCAGACTTATTGGCCGTGACCTTGTGGTCACTTCTTATCTCCCTCTTCTCCTTGCTTGCTATACAGTGTGTAGAAATATACGTGTCTTTCAGATGCTTTTGCACAGCTCTTGTGTGTGTGTGTGTGTGTGTGTGTGTATGTGTGCATATAGGAAATCGACTTGACAAGCCTTATAGATGATTTGTGCCTTCAAAAATTGTGGTGCCTGTTTTCCTGAGGCACATTTATTATGGCCCCTGCACATGCTAGGTCATACAAAAAAAAACGTAGTTGGAGTGGCAGAAATAGCAGAGAGGGTCCTTCGTGGCTAACTGGAAGGATAGAGATGACAATAATTCCAATACTAGAGAGTGTCATTGAACGATAATAAGTTTGTTGTTTGAAGGCCGGTTGTGACGTGTAAAGGACAGGAGGTATACCTGAACTGCAAGCATGTTTTTGTAAATAGTGTGGATATGTGTTGGTAGCTGTGTTGCACAGCTGATGCACTAGAAGATGACACTGTATTCTGCTGTACCCACTGGTTAACCACTTTTTCTTTTAATCCCAAACCTGAATTTACTTTTGAAATGTCTCCCCCCTTAAAAAGCAAGAACAGAGATTCTATATGATGAGATCGTGTAAGATAATGTTTCATAGTGACACAAGAGAAGTGCTTGGAAATGATTGAATTTGCAGTCTTGTGTGCAAAATCGTATATGAAGACAATTTCCAGATGGTAATATATGGGACAGTGTGGTATTGATTACAAATTAAGTGTTTTAATCAGATTAAGACCAGCTTTGAAAAACTTCTCAATGTATTGTCTGGTTTTTATGTTCAACTTTAAAAGCATATTATGTACTTTTGTTACTTGACGTCAGACCAGATAATGGGAAATTGATACCACTTTTATGAAGTGGTAATATATATGGACCGTCCCATATGTTTTCAATCTGTGTTTTTCCAAATTGTACTAATTGCTTTATTTACCCCCCCCACACTTTTTATGAATATCTCCCTCCTATTTGCTTGTCGATGTCTGTTTAATCTGTGAATGAATCTAGGTCTGTCAGATAAACGGCCAAAGTGCACTTAAACCCTGAGCCCCTTCTGCCTAGATGTGTAATAAAGGGAAGTCCTTGTGAACCTGAAAAATGAACAGAGAGAAACATTGAATGTGACTTGATCAATTGTAATTGTATTTCCTTCAACCAAGATGAAAATCCATCATACCATATGTTTTTAGATCGGCTTATGCTCGCCTGATGATACTTTGCACCATGAGTTCTCAATGTATCTTTGTTCAATCTAAATTAGGCCTATATGTATTGTCCAAAAGGCTTTAAGATCACACACCACAAAATCTCCCATGTCTTAGAAAGGAGGCCCCTCTCTCTGGCCCCTTCTTCTTTCAATATTTGTATCATGAGAAATCATAGAATTTTAACGCAAGTTCCACGACGACCAGTGTGTGTGAGGCCTCCCTTGCGAATCACTGCCGTTTTGTAAACGGTTTTGTAAAAGGTTTTCACACTGCACTGGCTCTGACTGGTTAAAATCCGCCCTACAGTGTGGATTCTATCTTACCTGTGGATCAACTACTAAATCACAATAAAGGACTTTTATTTATTCTTTTGTTGGTTTTAATGTGAAGTGGGCGAAAATTTGATCGTTTGGGAGTCGGGATTGATACATTTAGACGGCCGAAAAGGGACAGTGATCAATAGATGCTATGTACATTTTGCACACATAATAGAACAAAATAAGTATTGATCCTATGATGAAAATGTGCAGAGTAAACTTCTATAAGGACTTTAGAAAAACTTTACTCAATATTGCCCTGATGGCAGATAAATGCAAAGGATGATATTTTATTAATTAGATATACAAATGAATAGGCCAAATTACGCATTGCTCAGTTTCAACAGTCAAAAACATCTTGATGAAACGAAGATGGGTATGTTTCTCAAACAACACAATCCATGAAACGGGGGGCATGCCTTGCACAGTGCTCGGGCTGAGAGGGTGCGGTCTGGCTGACACCTTTAAGGTCCTCAACGGTTGCACCGCAGATGACTGGTCGGCAACCTCACCCCAGCGTTCATAACCTTAAAAAAAAAACTCTTTCAGTTTCAGTTGCTGTTCTCAGTTCTGAGCCTTCCTGTTTGTCTCGTGGCCTTAAGCAAATAGCTGACTGGTTGCCTTGACAACGGTTTACCACAGATGCCATTAGTCAGAAACAAACTATCTGTAGGACTAAAACTAACCTTTTGTACTTTTCACTTCTCTCATCTACTTTCGTTTCATCTCGCTATTCTCTTATCTACTTTCGCCTCATTTACTTTCGCCTCCTTTCTTTTCTTAAAAGTCTCTCCTCAGATGAATGATTTAATGCTGCATGTGCACCACCATGTCCAAATTATGAAAACAACAATTAGCATCAGAATCAGAATCAGAAAGGATTTAATTGCCAAGAAGGGTTTTACACCAACCAGGAATTTGGCTTGGTGAATAAGGTGCATACATTAAGACAATAACAATGAACAATGAACAAACAGTGATATATACATAACCAAATATAAACATGCAGGGACTTAAGTGATCAATTAAAAATAGGATAAAATATAATAAATTAAAAACTAAAGTAAAGCATAATACCAATGGCGTTTTTATACTATTATACCATTTATTAAAGAGAGATACAATGTAATATAAATTAATTAATAAACACAAAATGTAAACAGGGAGAACAAACCAATTACATAAAGCTATATCTACCTTAATTTTCCTACCTTAAATATATCTACCTTAAAAAGAGTTATTGAACAAATTGCTTTAACAAGAAGACCAAATGAAGGAAGGGTTTGAGTTGCCTGAATCGCCCTGGCGTGCGGGCCGTCACACGGCGCCCCCTGGCGGTGAAGAGCAGAGGGAGGGGGGGGGGGGGGGGGGGGGGGGGGGGGGGCATGGGAATAATAAAGAAATAATAATAACAATAAAAAACATTATTTTGAATTTTTACCCCCCCTAGTGGTAGGAGCCGCACACTGCCGCCAGACCACGTCTCACCCCCCTTCCATTTAAATAATTTATATCCACAAACAACATATGTGTAATCCAGGGAATATAAAAACTGGGATCAGAAGATAATTACTTTCTCTCGATTAAAACCCATTCATATTTTTCGATCTCATAGGTCCCATGGGCTCTACCGGAAGGGGCGCGACTTCGCCACTATATACAGGGCCCAGAATTGGTTTCTACGGCCCTGTGTGTTACATATATAATACAATAAAATAATAATATATATTAGTCTATAATATTTATATTAGATTTAGATTAGACATATGGGCTACATAAATATATATTTATATATGGGCTATATATATATATATGGGCTCTATATATATATATATATATATATATATATATATATATATATATATAATCAGTAAACCAGGCGGTTCCATCAACGCAACGTTTGTTAGGAAAATAAAATAAAACGTACATTTGTTCGTAGAGTTGCGTTGTATTTACAGATGGGCGGGGTGTGCTCCTAATCCCTGGTATGTGTTATTAGATTAAAACAAACGCCGCCCTGTCGGATGGCTGTAGTCCATAAAACAGGCGCAGCACATGCCGCTACCGGCGCCGCTGATTGGCTGTCAGCGTTCGACAGTTGGTAAGATTTATCAGTCAGCTGAAGGCTGACACAACAACAATGTAGAGAGACGGCTTTCTGACAGACTGTTGCTGTTTAACTCATTCATAGACTGGTAGAAACAAATAAAGCAGTTGTGTTTAAAACAGGAACGGGGGAAGGCTCGTTGTCCCGGGACCTCGTTTAAAGAGTGGTAAGTGTGTGAATATATGAGCAGCGGCCGATGATGCCTCCGTTGCTTAGCAATAAGCTAGCTCCTTGGTGTGATAGCGTTCCGGTGGTCGCAGCCAATTGGCGACCACGGTCCTCACTCAGACGGAGTGTCCTCACCCCTCACTATCTTCTATTTTAATACACATCGATACGATCAGGATCAGGCTAATGGTAACAACAGATGCTAGCCTTTTCCAAGCCTCTCCTAGATGGTTAGCAACCGTCGCCAAGTAACCCCTCCGTTCGACTGTCTCCAAGGTGACGGGGGTTGGAGCGGCTCGTCTGTCCCGTGGAGCCCCCCGGTGCTGGCGCTGAGGTCTAGACCTGTGCTTGCTAAAGCATCGCACGGTGCGAACCGGCCGGACCGTGAGAGCAGGCGGGAGAGGAGGCGCTGCGCGGCGGTCAGGAGATGTGTGAGCGGGGATGCCTCTCCACAGGACCAGCTGGGTAGTCGAGGGTCTACTACACGACTATAAACGCCATACCTCCTTCCCTGGACTCACCTCCCCACCTTTTAACCGAACTACAAGTGACACATATATGGATGGTGGCTACGCACTATGCCCACCTCCTCGGCAACCCCTGCACCGCTGGCCGGAGGGAGGACTGGTAACGACCCCAGAGTAGCCGCGCAGCCCATGTCTGCTGCTCCGGCGTCTGCCTCGTCCTCTCCTCCGTCCATCAGCTCCTCGTTCCGATTCGTCCCGGCTTTCGCTCTCGGCGTAGCGGCAGCGGTGGCCTTTCAGCTCGCCTGGGGAGGCCTGTCGCTGACTGCCTTCTTCTTAAAGCTCTTCCTCTACGTGTCTTTCGCCCTGCTGTGCTTCTTGGCGGGCAGCTTCGTCCTCTTGGTGAGGAAGAGTCCCCCGAAGGTCAGCAGCTTTCGGAGCAGGAGGCAGTCAGCCGCACTGGTGGATTTCTTCAACAAGCTCATGGTAAGAGACTGAATATTGTACCTCTCAGCCTTACACCATAATAACAAGGGACTACTGTGTGTGTGTGTGTGTGTGTGTGTGTGTGTGTGTGTGTGTGTGTGTGTGTGTGTGTGTGTGTGTGTGTGTGTGTGTGTGTGTGTGTGTACCAGACGATTATAGATGGATCACACCCGGACACAATTAACTTCATCCATCTTACACCAGGTTGTGGATCTGTGGTAATTTGGTTGGGCCCACTCCATGACATTAAGTCATCCGCTCCATGTGGTTGAAGGGACAGACATCACTAGACAAGAACTTATTTTGTTGATCCTGCAAATGGCTCTAAAGTGGCTTTGTCTGGCTATCACTTCAGTGAGATTACCCTCCCTGACGTTTCCCCTGCAGCCTCCTAGCCCCAGGGTTTTGTGTATTCTTGTATTGTAAATGAGATTTAGTCATGCTGCTGGATTTATAAACACATGCTTGTCTAGCATACACACACACTCGCACACATACAGAATGAAAATTCAATATTTTACGTTTTCATGGACAGCCACGTTGTACTTCTCTGCTTTGACTGAGGACGGGGTCGACAGTGTTCCATCCTGACAGTTGTTTTGGCTTCCAGGCTCGTTTTTCGGTGCCGGTGCAAGAGTCGATGCAGAACCGGAGGGTGGTGATCTCACACAACGTGGACAAGGCCCTGAAAGAAGGTGAAACCTAAATCCTCTCCTGTTGTAAATGCTCACCTGTAGATCTTTGAGTTTCAATATGGGCAGCTCTTTACCTGATATCCCTCTTGAACTGCAGGACAGGCATTATTAATATTGGATAATATTTGACATCTCAAAAATATTTGTTATATTCATATCTAATGTAATTTATTTTGTTTACATGTGAGAACTTTCTCATGGCAGAATTTAAGGAGACATTTTAGTTTTGGGGTATAACCTTGTAATGCATTGATTCTCTGTTGAATGAACAATGAACAATGAACATTGTTACTATCACCATTACTGGTGATACTAATGACATTTGGATAGTTCAAATGCAAATTCAGATACGTCAAAGAGCTGGCCTGTTGCTTTTCTTTACAATCATTTTAGGAAACCTTATTTCCCATAAAATTTCAAAATGCACGACAGTGAGGCAAAAGGAAGGAAAGCTTCTGCCCATGTTTAGAGCTTTGTTTACTTCCTCTGTCATTCTTCTTAGCTCATCCCCCCATGGTAACCACCCATGCTTTGCTGACTGGTGTCTATCCTGCAAAAAAAACATTTATCTCAGTTCTCTGAAGAAGTAATTGTGAAATATCCGTCAGTTTACCAGTCAGCAAAACATTGCCAAGGCACGGACCCGGCTCCATTGGATAGTTTGTAGCCAGCCATTCACTATTCACTAGGAGGGGGCAGGCTGGCATATGGCTGCATGCATTACACTAATGTGTATTCAAAGGGTTTTTATGAGCTCTTTATGTGATTACTGTCGTTTTCGGAGAGATGGTGATAGTAATGACATTTGACTGTGTGCATGTTCTCATATTTAACTCATTTAAAACCAGGGCTGCATGTAGAAGGCTATACCTGCAACAAGGCAAATCAAGCTACACTGTCTTTTCCAATCTTCATTTGTTTAGGCCTTTGAGAAAATCTTTTTCCAATCCTTCAATAGACAAACCCTTAGTTTCATCCATGCCTTTCATGAAACCTTACCTTTTATCCAACCTGAATTATTGATTCAGAATTATTGATAAATATTGTTATTTATATAAATTTGAGTTGCGACTGCTGAATAGATGGGGAGAATTTGGTAAAGCGGGAAAGGCAATATGTACATATCGGTATTTTTAGCCCTGCCGCTAAACCACGCCCACCAGGAAGCTGCGCTTGCATAGCGTTTACCCATCATGCACTGCACTCTATTTTAAACATTCTAATGTTCTAAATTCGAGCCTTTTGGTTTAACTAGTAGTTTGAGCCGTTCCCATATATTCCATATATTTATTACGTCACAGTAGAGGGACGGCGCTGTGAAAAAACGAAAACAAAAATAAACGTTAACCGTTGGTTCAAACGTCAGCCCTGGAGATGACTATCCTCGGCGTCCTGGTCAGCCTTCAGTACACTCTTGGTTCTCTTCAGATCGCATAAATCTTTCGCCTTTTACTAAAGATTTCCGTGGAGAGGACCATTATGAGTATCAACTAATTTTTTGATGCCCTGCTTTACTGCGGGGCTTTCTCACCTGTAAAAAAGAAAAAAACGGACGATGGTCATTGCTAGTCTAACTGTCCGCACGCGGGAGCCCTGGTGTTACATAAATACGTACAAATAGTTAGAAAAACGATACAGCAGGCATGTACCCCGTACATTTTTGATACAGAATTAAGAATAAAAAAAATAATCTTCATTATCGGCTATTTGGTCTGAACACAAAACCCATGAAGGCACTGAATGGTTTCCCATCCAAACACAGACCTCTACCAGTGCTGCTGCCTGTCCGCAGTGTTTGACTACTCGTACCGGGACTACATCCTGTGTCTGTCCCTTGTCCGTCCGCAGTGTTTGACTACTCGTACCGGGACTACATCCTGTCTCTGTCCCTTGTCCGTCCGCAGTGTTTGACTACTCGTACCGGGACTACATCCTGTCTCTGTCCCTTGTCCGTCCGCAGTGTTTGACTACTCGTACCGGGACTACATCCTGTCCTGGTATGCGCCGCTGAGCCGGGACGAGGGGCAGCTGCACTCCATGCTGTCCGAGGACTGGTGGCAGGTGATTGGCCTGTTGAGGGCCAGGCTCGCCGACATAGACCTCGTCAATGTGGTGTGCTACGACAGCATCAGGGTGCTCCACACACACTTCACTGACCTCAAGGCCGCTTCTGCAAGGTAAACACACACACACACACACACACACACACACACACACACACACACACACACACACACACACACTCTCTGCGTATTTCCACCACCGATTATCCTGCTGTTCCCTTGAACTTTCTCTCTTTCTTTTGTTTTTTATTGTTCCATAATGCCTTCAACAAGTTGAAACCATTATAAATCGGGGCATGTGGAGAGTTTCAGTTATGCCGATGGGGAGATTGTTGGTCTTGTCCACCCCAGTCGCAGGGAGCATGACGTCACATACGAGACATGTAGTCTTTCTCATTGTGTTTTATCTACAGCCTTTAACTGAACAATTGCACAATAAACTGTCAAACTCTTGACATTAAAAAATTATTATTTAAATCCACAAACAACATATGTGTAATCCAGGGCATATAAAGACTGGGATATAAACGCGGTCCCATGGACTCTACCGGAAGGGGCGTGACTTCGCCACTCTATTTGCATAGTGTTTACCCATCATGCACTGCACCCTATTTTTAACATTCTAATGTTCTCAAATAAAGCCTTTTGATATAACTAGTCATTTGAGCTGTTCCCAAGGGGACATAACAATGTGGCAAAAGCACTGTGTGAAAAACAAACAAAAATAATCGTAAACCGTTAGTTGAATGTCAGTCGTGGAGAAGACTAACCTCGGCGGCCCTTTTTGCCGCAGTACACTCTTGGTTCTCTTCAGATCGCATAAATCTTTCGCCTTTTACTAAAGATTTCCGTGGGGAGGACCATTATGAGTATCAACAAATTTTTTGATGCCCTGCTTCACTGCGGGGCTTTCTCAACTGTTTAAGAAAAAAGGCACAGACAATTAATTGGTTGATTTAATTGCACACCAGACGGTGCGTGACTTCGCCACTCTATATGCATAGGGTTTACCCATCATGCACTGCGCCCTATTTTTAACATTCTAATGTTCTCAAATAAAGCCGTTTGATGTAACTAGTCATTTGAGCCGTTCCCCGGGGGACATCACAATGTAGCAAAAGCACTTTGAAAAACAAACAAAAATATTCGTTAACCGTTAGTTAAACGTCAGTCGTAGAGATCACATCCCTCTGCGTCCCATATTTCATCAGTACACTCTTGGTTCTCTTCAGATCGCATAAATCTTTCGCCTTTTACTAAAGATTTCCGTGGGGAGGACCATTATGAGTATCAACAAATTTTTGATGCCCTGCTTTATTGCGGGGCTTGCTCACCTGTTTAAGAAAAAGCGGCACAGACAATTATTTGCTTGACTTTATAGCACACCGGTCGGTGCGTGCCTTCGTTATCTATATGCATATTGTTTACCCATCATGCACTGCAACCTATTTTTAACATTTTAATGTTCTCAAATAAAGCCATTTGATATAACTAGTCATTTGAGCCGTTCCCCGGGGGACATCACAATGTAGCAAAAGCACTGTGAAAAACAAACAAAAATAATCGTTAACCGTTAGTTAAACGTCAGTCGTAGAGATCACATCCCTCTGCGTCCCGTATTTCCTCAGTACACTCTTGGTTCTCTTCAGATCGCATAAATCTTTCGCCTTTTACTAAAGATTTCCGTGGGGAGGACCATTATGAGTATCAACAAATTTTTTGATGCCCTGCTTTACTGCGGGGCTTGCTCACCTGTTTAAGAAAAAATGGCACAGACAATTATTTGGTTGACTTTATAGCACACCGGTCGGTGCGTGCCTTCGCCACTCTATATGCATAGCGTGAACATAGGGAACAAAGGAAAATCTCCTTGGGGTGAACTGTACATGGATTGCTGTAGGAATTACAGTGCAGTCTTTCTACACCTCCTCTTCCTCTTCTTCTTCTCTTTGGCTGTTGACCCTGTCCAATTCCTTGTCCTTCCATTGTCAGACTATGTAGCATTGTGTTGTGCTCCAGCTATATATACTTGCCAGTTCATGGTTCATGAGATGCACCTTTAAGCTATTTCAGTAAACTGGTTGATCGTTGGTTGATCTAACACTTCACACATTTCCCTTCTCTAGAGAAAGTCAAGATTCACCTGGTAGCAATTTACCAATTCACGACAGATTTAGAAAAAAAGTCTGATGGAAATGTATAGAAATATTCTTGACATATTATGACAACTTGTTCAACCATTTCGCATGTAAAGACTTATGCAATGAACTAATGCCTAAATGTTGTGGGGGTGAGACTATTCAATAGAGTCCATTCCAATAAATTTTGATCAACATGACATAAGCAATTGATAATGTAGGAAAGAGCAGAGAATTGTACATAATCATTTGCATGAATGTACCAAAGCATTTGCAACTTGTTCAAAGAAATGAGAAACTGCTTTTTTGATGTGCACAAGTGACACAATGATGTGAAGATTGAACAGGTAGTTTTGAGGATTTCAATTCTGATCTGAGAAATGTACCAAAGCGACTGAGAAAAACTGTAATGTATAGAAAAATGATACAAATATTGAGACTATTAAATATAGACTATGTATATGAAATGGTAGTCACTAACTGATAGTGTGATTCTGTGTAGTTGTGTCTGCACCGCTGTCAGCACTGGATCAGTGCAAATCTAGGAAGACGTCACATTAACCTTCATCCAGGTCACTTCAGTTGGAGACGGACGGGCAGTCACTCCACGACTCTCCCCTCCCCCTCCTACACAACCACCCCCATGAAACCGAGTTCTGACCATCTAGTCTCTCTCTCTCTCTCTCTCTCTCTCTCTCTCTCTCTCTCTCTCTCTCTCTCTCTCTCTCTCTCTCTCTCTCTCTCTCTCTCTCTCTCTCTCTCTCTCTCTCTCTCTCTCTCTCTCTCTCTCTCTCTCTCTCTCTCTCTCTCTCTCTCTCTCTCCTTTTTTCTCGCATTTCCATACCTCTCCCTCTCGCCAGACCCGAGGAGTGTGCCAAGCCCTTCCCACTGCACCCCTGCCTGGTCAGCCCAGAGTCTGAGCTGGCCTTCCTGCGCTGTGTGGCCCGGATCCTGCTGCTGTGTCTGCTGCCTCATCGAGACGCAAAGTCCAACACCCTGCGCTGCTGCCTCACGGAGGTCATCACTACCAAAGGTACTGGACCTACCAGCAGCTAGCTGCTGCCTCACAGAGGTCATCACTACCCAAGGTACTGGACCTACCAGCAGCTGATTTTTACTCAACTGCATGTGAGTAAGGTCCAATACCTAGATAACTTGATAAATGTAAAGGCCCGTATGACTGTGCCCCTCACATTTTCAGTGAATGGGCCCTTCCTAAAGCTAGTGCACATACGTAAAGCTAGGGAACATACCGAAAGCTAGGGCACATACTTCAAGCTAGTGCACATACCGAACGCTAGCGCACATACCAAAAGCTAGTGCACATACCGCAAGCTAGTGCACATACCGAAAGCTAGTTAACATACCGAAAGCTAGTGCACATTTCTAAAGCTAGTGCACATACCGCAAGCTAATGCACTTATCGAAAGCGAGTGCAAATTTCTGAAGCTAGTACACATACAGCAAGCTAGTGCACATACCGAAAGCTAGTTTACACATACCTAAAGCTAATGCAAATTGCTATTTCGATTTTAGCGTCAAATGATCACAAAACTAATATAATCGAACATACCTAAAGCTAGAGCAGTGAAGGCCCTGGCGGCTGTGTTGAGGTGTCAACACAATTTCTGGGCATGAATTGAGACAAACCAGTTGTGATGTATTGACTTACTACACGATTAGGATGTCTCCCCCATGCACCTTTTGACCTTTCCTTCATGCCTGGATAATTGATCAATTAGAAGACTGCAGTGTTTCTTGCTCTTGTTTTGCTCACGTGTGTGCTCTACGTGTGTGTTTCCTCCAGTGCTGAGACCTCTGGTGGAGGTCCTCAGCGACCCGGACACTATCAACCGGATGCTGCTGTCCCAGCTGGAGCAGCGGGAGCAGCAGTCGGAGCAGCAGAAGAAGGCGTACACCTACGCAGCCTCCTACGAAGACTTCATCAAGCTCATCTCCACCTCCGCCGACATCAACTTCCTCACACAACTCAGGTGCCGGATGATGCAGACTGTCCCACGACTCATTTTGACACGGCCATCACGGGCTCCTGATGAGTAGGAGCTAGTCATCATGATGATGCTGCGGCTGCTGTAACGCCACACACCCGTACAGAGGGAGGCCCTGGGATGAAAACAGCTCGTTAAAAACCACGATCGCCATCCACTTACCCCTCTAGCATCGAGACGCACAGTGCAACACACGCACGCGCATGCACACGCACATACACACTCTCAACCGGGGGCTCTGTTACCATGGGAACAGACATCGATAGACGGGAGTTCTATATATGGCGCTGGCGGGAGACTGCCTGGAGCACCCGTTAGTTCTACACGGTTGCCGCATTTGTATACGATCCAAATATATCTTACACTCAAAGTAAGTCCTTGGATGACTTTCTTGTGCAATCGCAATGGCTGAAATGGCTTTACGGGCCGTCTTTCTCTCCCCCCCCCCCCCCCCCCCCCCAGGACCCAGATCATGATGGAGATCATCCATGCCACCACCATCAGCAGTCTGCCTCAGCTCAAGAAGCAGAAAGGTACAATGTCCTCACCAAGCAACACCTTGATGCGTGTTTCTTACTGTGTCTCTGGAGTGCAGTTCAATGAGGAGACTGATACACTCCCGTCTTCAGTGGTGTGACGCAAGTCAATAGGCTCTTACGGCCATTAGGAGGGGGTTGCATGGACTGACCGAACGTGTCTTACCTCTGTGTGCACGCTCAGACCGGAAAGGCAGAGAGTCTGCGGCCATGAAGGCCGACCTGCTCCGGGCCCGCGACATGAAGCGCTACATCAACCAGCTCACCATCGCCAAGAAGCAGTGTGAGAAGAGGATCCGGCTGCTCGGTGGGCCCAACTACGAGCAGTCCGAGGAGGGGGGGGGGGCGGACGAGGCCGACGGCCCGCAGAGCCAGAAGGTGAGCCTCTGACTTCAGCCATACACCCGCTGCGCTTAAAACACAACCAAGGTGGCAAAGTGATGGGAGACTGGATACATCAGATGGGCTCCGTCATGTATCCCTCCAAACATCCCTCCTGGTACCCCTGAAAACACGACCCCGGTGGGGATCTGAGTGGTGGTGGAAGAGTCGTTGCAGGTTCAGCCCCAAAGCACAGGGAGTACAAATCGCGGGTACCCAAAGAGGGACCAGGGTCGGGTTGTTTTAGCGAAGCAGAGCTCACGGAGCAATCTGTTTTACCTGCTCTCTGTTTTACCTGCACTCTGTTTTACCTGCTCTCTGTTTTACCTGCTCTCTGTTTTACCTGCTCTCTGTTTAACCTCTGGTTTAGCTGGACTCTGCACTGTTTTACATGGCTGCGGGTGACAACTGTAGCATATTCCCTATAGTGTTGAATTGAAAGGCTACCTATCTAGGCTAAAGCCATGAACTGCGCTCTCTGAACTTACTGTCTCCTAGTGCGGTCGAAAAGATCCAACAAAGTATTGGAAGACAGGATAAATCAAATGACCTTTTCTGAGGTAAAGTCGTTACTGATTATACATTTTATAATAAATACTCAACGTATACGCCACGTTTTTTTATTGAATGAGGTAAATGTCGAGTTTGGATTAATTGGATGCGGATTGATGTGGTTCTGGCTCAGACTACATTTGGTAGTTTGGTAATACGGAAGTTAGAATCAACAATTATAACATGCATGCATCATTTTTCAATGAGTCGATTCTGTCTTTGTAGATCCTCCAGTTCGACGACATCATGGTGAACCCGGGCTACAGGGAGCACTTTCGGGTCTACATGGAGCAGGTGGATAAGAGGGCTCTGATCAGCTTCTGGGAACTGGTGGAGAGCCTGAAGACTGCTAACAAGGTGAGATGTTCATCACACTTTACTCCAATATGACATCTTTGTCCGTGTGTGTGTATATATATATATAAATGTATAAATATATTGGAGAGACTTGCTCATCCAAACTGCTGCCGGTGCATCTGAGTAACCTGGTACAAGTTTATTGATTTGAAAAGCTCCCAAAAACAAAAGTTTGTACTCAGAGAATATACTTCTATCTTATATATAATTGTCCCAATTGAGAGCTACTAATAAAGTTGTGCTGTGCTAATCGTATGGCTGACAGAACGAGGTGCCCCAGATCGTTGGGGAGATCTACCAGAAGTTCTTTGTGGAGAGCAAGGAGATCCCGGTAGAGAAGGTCCTGCTGAAGGAGGTCCAGCAGAGTCTGGTGGGGAACCGAGGAACGCAGGTCTTCATCAGACTGCAGGAACAGGTAGCAAACGGGCACTGTAACGCCTCCATCATGTCAAGGGCAATACAACCAACTGAATGTAGTGGACCGTACTGTTACTGCATGTGAAGCACAGCTACAGTCAGAGATACAGTTCTGCATGTGGAGCAGAGCTACAGAGACACAGTTCTGCATGTGGAGCAGAGATACAGAGACACAGTTCTGCATGTGTAGCACAGCTACAGAGATACAGTTCTGCATGTGGAGCAGAGCTACAGAGACACAGTTCTGCATGTGGAGCAGAGCTACAGAGACACAGTTCTGCATGTGGAGCATAACCACAGGGATACTTTTACTTTGCACAGTTAAGATATGATGACATGATCATTCTGGTTCATAGCAACATGGTTTAGTTGTATAGTAACATAGCTCATTCTCTCTCATTTCTCTATTTCGCATTTATTTGACTTTGATTGGCCCGATAAAAGTGCCGTAGATGTTGCTTCACAGATGCTAGACCTGCGAGGAGGCACTCAAACATCCAGAATGTTCTTGTGTCCTCCAGGTGGCCGAGACGATGAGGGAGCGCTACTATCCATCCTTCCTGGTCTCTGACATCTACGATAGGCTGATCAGGAGGGAGGAGCACCGCAGCCAATCAGAGAGCAGTACAGAGGACAAGGAGGAGGGGGTTAGAACCGTTCACAAACGCATACACCCCAACGGATCACACACTAGCTAGCGTTTTTCTCTAAATGTCATCAGCCCAGAATGTCTCCTAATTTGTGTGTGTGTATGTGTGTGTGTGTGTGTGTGTGTGTGTGTGTGTGTGTGTGTGTGTGTGTGTGTGTGTGTGTGCGTGTGCGCCCACCGTACAGTGCCCAGGTCTCGATGCAGGCGAGGACGTGTGTGACGAAGGGAGCAAAGGGATCAACGAGCAGGCGAGCTACGCCGCCACCAAGCTGCGGCTGCTCTACGACAAACTGGAGTACAAGCGCCAGGCACTGGGCTCCATCCAGAACGCCCCCAAACCCGACAAAAGGGTACGGGAACATCGGAACACGCCGCCGGCTCAGCAGCATTGGAGGGAATGGGGACTCCTATAGCGGACATGTGTTGACCATGCAGATAGACATAGTTAGTTCACAAACTAACTATGTTGGCTACAAGTGGGGAAGCAGTTTCACTGTACCTAACCCAACAAAAACATGTTAACATGTTAATTCAGCTGTTATGTTTGGTGATCTTTAACCCACAGAAACTTTAATAACCCTAACCCTATAATGATATAATATATATAATAATAAAATAAAAGTAAACTGTTAACTAATTAATACGGTAAAATGTAGCGATGCGGAAGTACCCAGTGCTACGGGATCACACAGGCGGGCGCGTCTGACAGGGGACTGTTGTGTTTTTAGATCGTGAGCAAGCTGAAGGAGGAGATCGCAGCCATGGAGAAGGAGCACAGCGACCTTCAGCAGCACATCGGCCGGACAGACTGGTGGTGTGAGAACCTGGGCCGCTGGAGGGCGACCATCACCGCCGCGGAGGTAACCGCTACGGCCGTTAGCCCGGCGCAAAACAATCTGCAAGCCAGCTCGAAACACCACGGACTGGGGAGAGACCGTCTCCAGCCCAATACCTTGATTAGAGATGGATATTTACAGATTGAAGCGCTTTCCTAACGCTTTTACTCAAAGCGACCTTGAACCGTTCATTCACGCATTCACACACGGATGGCGGAGTCAGGGGCAGTCAGAGTGAGGCGTCTCGCTCAGGGACACCTCGACACTCAGCTAGGAGGAGCCGGGTATAGAACTAGCAACCTTCCGGTTGCCGGGCAACCAGATCTACCTCCTGAGCTACTGCCGCCCCTGTAGACAACAGCTGTGTCTGTTTGGCCCTGACCCCTTCAGGCCGAATGGCAGGAACGTCGCTCTGAGACGCTGTAACTGCTCTAGGTGAAAAGTTGTGTGTGTTCCAGGCCACAGAGGAGAGCGGCGAGATGACGGCCTCCTACAGCATATGTGTGAGCCTGGCAGAGGGAGAGGAGTCGGCCAACAGCTGCTGGTGCGTCCAGAGGAAACTCATCGAGTTCCAGATTCTGCACCGCAAGCTCACGGAGGTAAGGCCACGCAGAGATACGCCTTAGAAACCCAAAGTGTTTGAATGATTGCATCGGGCGCCGTGTAGAATAGAGCAGATCTTCTCTTATTACATGGGGATGTGAACCATCTTGTTCTGAGTCTCTTTGTGTTTGTCGTACACCAGTTTTTTCTACATGGGGGCGTGAACCGTCTGGTTCTGAGCCTCTTTGTGTTTGTCGTACACCAGTGTTTTCTTCATGGGGATGTGAACCGTCTTGTTCTGAGTCTCTTTGTGTTTGTCGTACACCAGTGTTTTCTTCATGGGGATGTGAACCGTCTTGTTCTGAGTCTCTTTGTGTTTGTCGTACACCAGTGTTTTCTTCATGGGGATGTGAACTGTCTTGTTCTGATTCTCTTTGTGTTTGTCGTACACCAGTGATTTCTACATGGGGATGTGAACCATCTTGTTCTGAGTCTATTTTTGTGTTTGTCGTACACCAGTGTTTTCCATCACTGAAGAAACAGCAGTTGCCGTCGTTGAGTAAACTGCCCTTCAAATCCATCGACCAGAAATTCCTAGAAAAGAGCAAAACGCAGCTCAACGCCTTTCTACAGGTAGAATGACACTTTTATTACTGCAATATCTGTATGTAGTATCTGTACTCTGGAGATCCGCTCTGTGTTGTCTTTTCGTTGGACGATGGGAGCGTATCAATTGTGTCGTTTATTTAGGCAATCAATGCCAGAACTGTACCAATACTGCCCACGAGAATCCGTTTTGGAAACGGTGATGCTGACTCTCTCTTTCCCTGTGTGTGTGTGTGTGTGTGTGTGTGTGTGTGTGTGTGTGTGTGTGTGTGTGTGTGTGTGTGTGTGTGTGTGTGTGTGTGTGTGTGTGTGCAGCGTCTACTGACAGATGAGCGGTTGTGTCAGTCAGAGGCTCTTTATGCATTCCTAAGCCCCTCCCCAGAGCACCTCAAGGTAAGGCCGCTTGTGAAACTCCTGCATGTGGCTCACACATGGACCTGTCCTTCACTGTAAATCATTTAAAAATCCACAAGCAAGGTTCAGAAATGTGTGTCACGATTTACAATTGAATCACATTCACAAATACGTTGGAAATAAATGCAAACAAAATGCATGATTCATTCTTAACAACAAGTCATGTTTTTGTCATTTGCAGCATTTGAATGGATTTAGAAACGTTATCCTCTACCATGTTCAGTCCATACTTCACCCTGACTTGTTTATTGAAAATAGGACCAAAACATTCCCTTGAGTGCATAAACCTTGGTACAAGAGTGGAGACCTATGCAGACCTACCAGAAGACTGTGTGTGTATGTGACTGTAAGCTGTTTGTCTACAGGTGATGTCAATCACCAAGAAGTCGTCTTTCTCTCTCGCATCTTTCCTGGAGAAACTGCCTGGAGACTTCTTCTCACATACAGAGGTAGCACCCACACCAACACCCACACCAACACTCACATGCACAAACACACGCGCACACACACTCTAATCATGTGTGGGCCATTCATTATCGGGGTCAGATGATGAAAACACAGCGTTCCTGTTGAACCAGGCGGGCTCAATTACACTTTTCATTCAGAGTTTCAATCACAGTTATTTGCCTCGAGGGCAGCAAACTCTTTTGCAACTCATTACACATTATAATGATGACACTAATGACATCAAAGAGTGTGCGTGTTCCTGGCCTGAGTGTGTGTCTGTGTTCATGTCTGTCTGTGTTTTTTGGTATGTGTGTGTGAGTTCTATTCTTGTGTCGGTTTGTAAGTGTGTGTGTCTGGTGTGAGCTAACTTGCTGAATGTGTGTGTTTATGTGTGTCTGGTGTGTGCTATGTGTGTGTGTGTGTGTGTGTGTGTGTCTGGTGTGAGCTAACTTGGTGAATGTGTCTGGTGTGTGCTATCCTTATATGTGTGTGTGTGTGTGTGTGTGTCTGGTGTGAGCTAACTTGGTGAATGTGTGTCTGGTGTGAGCTGTCCTTATGTGCGTGTGTGAGCTAACTTGCTGCGTGTGTGCGTGTCCTCTCCCTAGGAGGAGGCGGATGACGACAGCGACCACTCGGACTACGGCGACGATCCGGACGGGCGGAAGGACGCCCTGGCCGAGCCCTGCTTCATGCTCATAGGGGAGATCTTCGAGCTGCGAGGCAGTGAGTCCCGACGCTCCCTCCGCTCTCTCTGTGTGCTTTACAACGCCTCCACACCGCTCCGTACAGTGGCGCCGTGAAAGCCGGACAAATGTGTCTCCCATGCCACCTGCTGGTGATAACGCAGATGGCGAGGTGACGTCATCACCGAGTCTGATACCTTAGGGTGTTATCAGCTCACTGCGTTATCTTCATTCAGAAAAAAGGTTTCCTGCTTCCAGCTAATTGATTACATTTGATAGAGGCATTACATTAGCCCTGTATAGTTTCGCTTACACTCTATAAAGGGATCCAGATCTTTATTAGTGTGTATGCGTGTGTTTTGGGCTGAATTTTTCTTAGCTATTGATACTGTTGTGATTGTTTCCCCCTCCTTCCCTCTTCCCGTGGCTCCCTAGTGTTCAAGTGGGTGAGGAAGACTCTTATTGCACTAGTCCAGGTGACGTTTGGCCGCACCATCAACAAGTAAGTCACAACTCTGAGCCGTGCTGTGATGCTGATTGTCAGTTCAGAAGGCCTATGTGTCTGTTGCCCCGGGGGTCTGTGGCCCCGGGGGTCTGATGCCCTGAGCGTCTGTGGCCCAGAGTGTGTAAATGCATGGGGCGTCAGCCCACTCATACTTGGTCAACTACGTGTCGGCAAAACCTATTAGCCAAACCAGATTCTAACCTTTTTCTGTGTTCTGCGAAAAAAAGGTCATAATTCAGTCAACATTTTATGCATGGGTAGAAACACAACCCAAAGAACGAAGAGGGCTCTCCGTGTCTATGTCCAGCACTTTACGGATTAGTATAAACCAGCCTTAAGATGGAGGTTAACAAGGTTAAGGTTAACTAGGTTAACAAGGCCCATGGCAGTGAAATGGTGTGCTTCTCCACCTCTAACAAAGGAGTGAGGGGTGATCTCTAAACCTAGTCCCTTGTGATCTATTTGTGTTCCTCTAGACAGATCCGGGACACTGTGAACTGGATCTTTTGTGAGCAGATGCTGGTCTGTTACATTAACATCTTCCGGGATGCGTTCTGGCCCAATGGGAAGCTGGCGCCGCACATCAAGGCCCGCACGGCCTCGGAACGCCGGGACACCAAGGAGAGGGCCCAGCAGAAGCTCCTGGACAACATCCCTGGTAAGGGTTTAGTTGTGGACCCAGTCCTGTTGCTCACTGCTGCTTCCGTCTAGATGTGACGCAGGGTTCATTTCTGTGATGTGGTTATTATTTATTATTGAGCACTGGTCACATTGGTCATGAGGTGTTAAGGTTTAGTATGTATGAAAAGTAGAGAATGCATTGCACTCTGTAGAGCCCAGACACACACGGCGAACTCCAGTAATATGTTTGCCGTGATACAAAAAGGAATTAGGATCATATCGGTTTAAAGGCCTAATGTGTAACATTACCTCATAAAAATGCATGCAAACGACTAAACAGGTTATATATTTAAGTTGTGTACCGTCTTTATCCTAATTGTTCCGCATCCCAAGTTTTAAGGCCGTCAACCGTTACATTCAATTGCATGTCAATGGATCCATATGCCCACCATCTCTGGTTAAACAGTGAAAAATAGTCGCCTCAACTCATGATAAGTTAGCAAGTTTATGTTACTTGCTGACTTACCTGATCGATTTTCACCAGCCTTGGTGGTGAAGACAACAACTCCAGTGATCCCACGTTATGTGTCTCCGTCATCAAACTACTTTGTTTTACTCATGAAACCTTGAATGGGGCAAAACAGGACTGAGTGCAAAAGTAGTGGAGTTGTATTGTTTTGCTCACTTGGTATAGGACTTGAGTCTTTGTTGGAAAATAAAAATCCAAACGATTATTTTGCGTTAGTCCCCTCACTGCCATGTGCTATATGCTCAAGGGTATGGATTTAATCGTGAATGGCAATGATTAGTACCCAATTACATCCCCCACATCCACCAGTTTTTAAACATTTGTGGGTAAAATGCAGCTACAATGAACTGTATATTGTTCACCATAGGTTGGAGAGCTCTTTCCATCAGTCCTTGATGTTGATCATGTTTTGTTTTCTCCTTCCTCTTGCTTGACAACAGAAGCCCTGGCGATTCTGGTGGGGCAGCAGAACGCTCGCTTTGGGATCATCAAGATCTTCAACGCACTTCAGGAGACGAACGCCAACAAACACCTGCTCTATGTAGGAAGATAACCAACCCATACACCCATACACACACACACACACACACGCACACGCACACGCACACGCACACACACGCGCAGGCTTATACACTAAAGACCATCGCACCAGCCAGGTGAGTTGGTTGTTTACCTCTGTGTCTCCGTCTCTTCAAGGTGCTGATGGAGATGTTGCTGAAGGAACTGTGTCCCGAGCTCAACACGGCGATGGAACAGATCTGAACTCCGACACCACAGAGACACCACACACACACAGACAGACACACACACACACAGGCACACACATGCGGCCAATGTTAACAGGCCAGACGTTGACTTCTGCCGGCTCGTCTTTAAGACCCCCCCCCGCTGGTCGAACCAATCATAAACTGCCAAGCCGAAGCGGGGGATCAACCATTGGTAGAGGCTGACGTCCTGTCGTTGTAAAAGAGAGCTGTTCTGTTTTTGTATGGTTTTTGTTTTGCAGCGAGGCATTTCAAAAGCCTAGATCCATACTAGAATACAACATCATACGACATCAAACTCACTGTAGCACAAATCTGATCCGATGGCTGTCCATGAAATAGATGTCACTCCTTCCTTGGTTAGCAAGTCATCTGCTCAGATGTAGATCAAATCTAGAGGTGAAATGCACTATGCTTTTGCACAATATCAGATCTATTGTTTTGTATGATCATTGGACTCACACCAGGACTCATGCTGCCGCTTCTTCCACATTCAAACTGCGGCAATCGTTTTCTTCCCATGCATAGAAGGAGTTTAAATCCATCCCCCACCCGTTCAGGCAAGGTCTGTCCATCAAACGTCTGGACTCAACTCTGAGCCAACAGTGGGTTGGTTTGCTCCTAAAGGAACTCTAGGCTGTAGTATTCACTCTCACACAAGCGCGACCACATTCGTAGTCAGGGAAACTTGTTTTGTGCGGGTTGTAATCTGGCCAAGATCCTTTATAGGCCGTGTAATGTTTCGAGATGTAGCCAAAAGACGGAGCAGAAGAAGTTCAGGTTTATTTTCCCAAAATGCAGTGCGTGTGGGCTGTCTTTGCACAGAACATCCCCACATGACCAGAGCAGCGACACTTATGTTATGTTATCATTGTAAAAAAAAAAGGCTTATCATTGTGCAATATGTCATGTTAAAGTCATTGTGATGATTTTATTTGTGATTTGTTATTATTGATAGATTTTATTTTTACCAAAAACTGTTTAGAGCCTTTATATAAGCAATAAATTGCAAAATGGAAAAAAAACGACATTGGCGGTGTGATTTCTGAATGCATTATATTCTAATGCATTCAATACGTAGAACTATAGAATCGAGAGTATCTAAGATATCTGCACCTTTGCAACACAACAAAGCAGTTAATTTATTATATTGAACATATATTAAGTAAAATTGCCAAAACAAGATCCTTGTAACCATTTTAATTCTGACCAATATGGGAACTCTGGTCCCTTCTATTTGACATGTATGACTACTGCGGGTTTCTGTAGGTAATGACCTCCAGTGACGCTGTTTGTTTAGTTATTTGTAATTAAGAATTTAAGCATGCATGACCACCAGGTAGGTTAATAATCGGTTAATCCGCTGTGGAGAGGTGACCGCGGGAACATAATCTGTGGGAGGGGCCTCAGCCGAGGACGAGAAGTCTCTGGAGCGCGCGCAGCAGGGACAGTATGAGTTTGATTTAGCTAGCCTAGCATGCTAGCTAACAGCTGAGCTCAAGCCGACCGCAGCGGACAGCAACAGTTGGGAGATAACGCCAGCCAACACACAGTCACATCCTTTACGTTACACCGAGGCTCTCATCCACGGTAGGGTTACGGCTGCTTTGTCCGTTGTTTATGACGTGAACACCGGCTATACCTGTGCGCGTTAATACCAGTTTGTAGCTTCTCTCGTCTTATGTTTACAACATCTTAACATCGCCGTCGGTCAAGTGTAAGGTGCATATGAAACACCCGAACCACATTTCACACACTTTATTCTGAATTGCTATGCATGATGATGACATGTTATTGTCCAGCGTCTGAACCAGATAGCTAAGAAGTGCTAACTAAACGCTATCAGTCGATTCCATGACAACCGATAATTAAAGACGCAGTGCCGCGTTTATTCACCTGTGCTGGTCCCATACTGTCGCTTTATGATGAAGTCTTGGTGTCTGTAAAGAATGACTATGAATTATTAGATGGTCAAGGATCCAAAGTATTTAGTACGCGTTGATATCTCTGCAGTGTGATATAGACGTGAATGTACAATATTGTGGACCAACAATACAGCGCGATTAATGACGCGCACTTCCCTTTCATTCACATTGCATGCAAAATATTGATCTCTCTATAGCCATGGGTAACGAAAGCCGTAATACCTAAAGCCTCATGTCATCATAGCCAGAGCCACAGCAGGGCTTCAAACGGCTTAGCTGAGACGTATTAACATGACTGCATACATACTGCATGTTGTCCTCAGTGGATCTGTGGTCCTCATGGAACAAATGGACGAGGAGCTGCGTTCCTTCATCAGGGAGTACAAGGCCAGAGTGGCAGAGGACAAGGCCAGTTTGGACCAAGACCCTCCTTACATGGAAATGAGGGTAGGTTATTCGTTTGAGACTTGTATGTACTCTGGATGTCATATTTTCATCTTACTTTTTGCCCTGTCATGTGCTAAACAACCTTCTAATGGTACGATCCTTGATGATTGTGTGTACGAGCCGGAGTGCATAGGGTTCTGTGTTGGTGGGTTTGTACGACACAGCAGGATGATGGTGTTCCATTGAACTGTCTCTCTCTGTTTGGTTTACAGAGCAATGTCCGCAGAGCCCAGGGTTCTGCCGTTAAGGAGAACATCCCACCCTCATGTAGAACTACAGTTCAGGTCAAAGGTACCTTTTTAAAAGCAGCAAGAATCTATGCCTCACTAACTTTTAGTTTTTATTTTGTTATCCTCATAATTGCTACTTGACTGGAACCATATGTAATGTTTGTGGATGTCTGGCTCTTGTGTTTGATCAGAGGAAGGCTTCTGTGTTGGTCTGCCTCTCGGAGTGGAATATGCCAAGAAGAAACAGGGGCTTCAACAGGAGCTGCGCATGGACTTCAGGCGCTACATGGCCGAGGTGTCGTATTAATTACACTCTGACGGTGTCGTCCTGTCCGGCGTCGTCCTGTCCGGCTCCAATCTCGCATTTCCCAAGTCTCATTCGTGCATGTCTTTTGTATTTTCAAACAAACAACATTTTAAAGCGAATCTTGCATGAATCCCAAGTCCCCAACTTGTCCCAGTCACGAGTTTATGCATACCACTTTCAGGACTCCTCCTGACCTTGATATTAGCAGGAAAGACAGCCTCTTTTGCGTTTGAGCACAAAAATTATATTCTATGTACTTAACAATAAGCTTGTGTTTTTATGGCAGAAAAACCGCCTTGACACCGGACAGAGCAGAGACTGTGAAGACAGGTCTGCCAAGGTAAATGTCTTTCTTTCATCTATTTATTTTATTTGCTTCATGTATTTATCTATGTGGTATACCTGTTAATAACCACCTGATATCAAATACGAAGTGTGTGTGTGTGTGTGTGCGTGCGTGCGTGCGTGCGTGCGCGTTCCATCTAGACCCGATATATGATCCCTGACACTGAAACCGCCGTTTTGTCCCATTTCCCGCTGCAGGAACATCTGGTGCCCCACCCCCCTTCCCTCTCCCAGGGCCCGCGCCTCCCCAGCCACACCCAGCGCGGTGCGGCCTCCAGCGCGGGGGGGGACGCCGCCGCTGCCATGCCGTCGGAGGGCAGGAGGCCCACGCTGAGGGCCAACCCACCGCTCCGCCGTCGCCGGGCCTCCCACCGAGAGGGCAGTGACGAGGGGCCGCTGGAGCGAGGGTCTGGGAACGAGGAGGAGGAGGACGACGGTGGAGGGGAGCCTGTGGAGGGCAGGCAGCCGCCGCAGCAGAGCGTCATGGGGTCCCTGGCCGCCGCGGGGAGCAGCAGTTGGTACAGGGCTATGGGGTAGGTCTTCTGGGAGGGAGCCCCTGTTGGGTGGCCTAGAGGGTTCTGGGTGCCCGACACCGTTGTGTCGTCTTCCTGACCGCCAACAGGTTGCTGGCGCTGAGCGCTGAGGTTCCACGTTTACCTTTGGGCCAATGTGTGTTTTTCTTGGCTGTTGTTCAGAGTTATAATTGCAGTGAATAAATGAAATGTCGGAGAAGAACTGTATTATATACAGGGTTTTGCGAATATAAATGTGTTTTTATATAGTGTTTAAATTTATTGAGTACAAAATATTAAATAAGAATTATATATATAATGAATAAATGAGCAGCTTTTCAAGATAAAACCTGGATCAAGAGCAGTGACCTAATTTGTGAAATTTTAACTAACCTTTTTTGACCACGTAGTTAAGGCGGCCTGCATGTTTTGCTTAGGCGGCCTAAGCTGTAAAGTGCTGTGGAAACCCTGATATATCCTATCTATTGTCACTCATCCCACCCACCCTCCTTGGGGCACAATAACCCCTCTAATGATCCTACCTGCCAAGGGTTCTACCAATATTGGGAAGAGAAAGTGATGAATGAGTAGAGTATATGGTTGAATACAATCCATGTTTCATTCATTTGAATGAAACCTAAAAATAAATAATCGTATCGCAGTCCCTGCTGTTGTTGATCCAACAAATGAGTAACATTTGAAACCAAATGATAAACACAATGCTTTCTTTTTTGTACAGCATTATGATCTGATGTAGAAGAAAATCTAAAGCCCCAACAACATTCAACTGAGCCCCTGTATTTGTCACCACTTACTCTTAAAGGCCGGTCACAACACCTCTTCCATGCCACCAATTAAATTAACTTGATCTACAAATGTGCATCTTCCACCAGAGTTGGGTATAAAGCCCTTCTGTCCTCCTTTTCAATGTACGCATGGATGCATAGGTTTGTTGTGGAAGCAAAATGCCTCCTTCACAGATGTGGAAATGTCTTGTAACTTCACCATATATTCTTTCATATTTGTATCATTGATTTGTGTCCGTCAGGGAGAAAAGGGAACCTGTCGCAGGGGGCGCCAGAATAGAACGGAGATCCAGGCTAACCAACAGAGACCAGACTGAGTTTGCAACTGGACTTTTAATTGGTAAGAAGACATTCTTCCACCATTAGCAAATACTGCAGTGATACGTACTGTTTTCTTGCATTAACTAAAGCACCATGATTTTTTTTTGTAATCATGAGAGAAAATGAATATCAAGATTACGTGTAGGATTAGGATTTACTTGGTCTTTTCACAAGATGAGACCAGTATAGCTAGCTCAATCATAGCATACACCTCTGCGCTGAAGTGGTATTTCTTTTGGAATGAATGGTCTGTTTTTCTCTCAAATGTGCAGACATATCTTTGGAAATGAACAAACGACCCAGCCCTTGAAAAAAAAAAGTGTTTAAATAACACTCAGTCATAAGCCTGTATGAAAAAGATAATGAACAAAGAGGGGAAAACTGCTGTTCAGGGATTTGAGGAAAAACTGATTGCAACCATTAATAGATCCACACCAAGCCGTCCCTCTCTCCTCCTGTTCCTCTTCAGGGGCAGCGGACGCGGAGGAGGCCCTGAGGAAGAGGCAGGAGCGCTACAGACAGGAGCTGGAGGAGCAGATAGCCGACCAGCAGAGGAGGAAGAGGAGGTGGGGAAGAAGCTGTAGAGACGTCGTCGCTGTGTAGTGCACTATGCCTGGATGTAGACATGGGCGCTGTGTTTGGTTTATCTCAAGTTAAGATGCAAGTTTAAACTCTTATGCCATGCAGTTGATTCTGTAGTTCAGATCTTTGTAACTGGCCTTGATGGTTTGATGAAGTTTAAATGGAAAGTTTTATTTTTGATTGAACAATGCAGATTGTTAAGCTTAGGTATGTTAAGTTAAAAACATTAGAAAGCTAGCCTTTATTGGGTCTCTTCTATGTGGGGTAGAAGTAAATGCAAATAATTTAGCCAGACAATATGGCAGTTGACCTGCTCGTAAGTCTAAGAACATTTTGCATAAAATGTACTTTTATTTTGCACTAAAGACAAACATAAATACATGGGTTGATTTAGAAGCTCCTCAACAGCTTGTGAATGTCCAGACAGTATTTCATTTTCCTTTATTTAACCCCAAAAGATCAATTGAGGGGTGACCTTCCTTTACAATGACGTTGAGTATCTTCTTTAACCCTGTGCTCTGTCCTGGCTGCAGGGAGAAGGAGCTGGAGCTGAGAGTGGCTGCAGCCGCACCGGAACCAGACAAGCAGGTCAGTCAGACGCCAGCACATGGTAATCTAATCAAAACGAATGGGCTGCAAGATGTGGAGATGGCAGGACTAATTGCCTGCAAAGTGGATTATCCCTTCATAATGCCTTTACGGTGTGATGTTATGTTATGTGTAGTGTACTCACTCGACAAACCAGAAACAACAGATTTAATTTGGGAGCATCAGTGGGTAATTATTTAGTAGAAATTGTGCATTATATGATGATGGAAAATTTGCCATCATCATATATGGATGTACTTTGTATTTCTGCCAGCCTTAGTTTATGGCATAGTTTATCAGACGATTTTTGGTGTTATAATTTAGTTGCAAAATCGAATGTGTGCGACATTGACGGGGCAAAGATAACAGAAGCGAAACTCTGGTTTGAATGACTCCCTCTCTTGGTGAATACATGTTATTGCATGCATCACCCGTTATTGGCTGAAGGGTTATCTGGTCACTGTTGGGACACAGGATTCTTCTTGCGAACGAAGGGGCGTGAATGGTCCAAATCCGTCATCCGCTCAGGTTGAAATATTCCCACTAATATATTCCCACTCGTTTGATGCTGAGTCAATCCCACAAGCAAAGTTAGTTTGTGCGAGCAACCTCGCCAAAGTAACGTTGTAAAGTCGCTAGGAGACAGCGAGACGCAACCACACTAGTTATTTAGTTATTTCATGTAAAGAAAGAGGCTTTTACAGGGGAGGCCTGCCCCAGAATGACGCGGGCGGAGTCAGACGGCGTGGTTTTTCCCAGAGCTGTGTTCACCCCATGTTGTGTCTGACACTCAGCTGGACCACATCAAATACATGGGCCTGACCCGGAGGAGGGAGGGGGCGGCGAGGGAGACCTACCCCGGCCGGCCGGCCAGGGACCACCCTCTCCCAGAGCCCGGCCGCACGGCCTTCCAGTCCCCCCTGCTCGAGTACAGCGCTGCCCTGGGGGAAGGCCTGCTGTCCCCCTACTGCCAGCCGGGCCCGCCCCCGCTGCACCGCGCCCTCAGGTACACGCCGGACGCACACACGCACGCGGGGGGGGGCAGTATGTGGATATTTATCGAGCTTCATATCTTAGACTCTTTGAAAACTGTCAAACCATCGTTTCCAAAAATGTATTAAAAAAAGCTTATTCGTGCTTCTGTCTTAGTGTTGAAGGTAAATCTGAAACCATATCTGTCCAGGCTCCCATCCTACCTGCCACACCCGCCGGCAGCGCCCCCTGAAGCCGCCTACCGCGGCCTGTGTCAGGATGCGAGTCACTACCATGGCAACGGCACTGCTGTGGAGCCACACCCCACCCACCTGCCTTACTGTAAGCACGGTCTGTCTGTCCCTGCACACCTCCGTCTGTCTGTCCCCACACGCCTCCGTCTGTCTGTCCCCACACGCCTCCGTCTGTCTGTCCCCACACGCCTCCGTCTGTCTGTCCCTACACACCTCCGTCTGTCTGTCCCCGCACGCCTCCGTCTGTCTGTCCCCACATGCCTCCGTCTGTCTGTCCCTACACACCTCCGTCTGTCTGTCCCCACACGCCTCCGTCTGTCTGTCCCCACACGCCTCCGTCTGTCTGTCCCTGCACACCTCCGTCTGTCTGTCCCTACACACCTCCGTCTGTCTGTCCCCGCACGCCTCCGTCTGTCTGTCCCTACACACCTCCGTCTGTCTGTCCCTACACACCTCCGTCTGTCTGTCCCCACACGCCTCCGTCTATCTGTCCCTACACTCCTCCCTTACTGTAAGCCCTGCTCCATGTCTGACTGTCCAACACTCCTCCCCTACTGTAAGCCCTGCTCCATGTCTATCTGTCCCTACACTCCTCCCCTACTGTAAGCCCTGCTCCATGTCTGTCTGTCCAACACTCCTCCCCTACTGTAAGCACTGCCCATGTCTGTCTGTCCAACACTCCTCCCCTACTGTAAGCCCTGCTCCATGTCTGTCTGTCCAACACTCCTCCCCTACTGTAAGCCCTGTTCCATGTCTGACTGTCCAACACTCCTCCCCTACTGTAAGCACTGCCCATGTCTGTCCCTACACACCCTCCTGTTTAAGGTACTGGCTCAAAGGCAGTATGCAAAATTAATTTAATTGGTATCTCTACATGACAATGAATCATGGGAGGGAGTTGTTTGGACCCTCAGGATTCAATCTGGTCTGATGTGACGCCTGCCAAGGCCAGTCAAATACAGGGAATAGTGAGCATATTAAGAAATAGCCGTGACGATAATCTAAAGATACATTTATTTCTCATTTCACAGTGTCTCAAACTGAATTCCCGTTCTATTAAGTCTGTTTAGCCGATATGTATTTCATTCACTGAATTGGAATTCATTTTCTAATGAATTTGTATCTACATAACAACACAACTTGACAACGCATGGTCAGGGAACGTCTTCTCATCACTCCCCCCCCACCCCCTCAGGTGGTCCGCAGCTGCCCGGGACCAGCGGGGGCTTCCCGGCGTCCTACTGGGCCGTGCCACCAGGGGGCAGCACGACCCAGCTCGGACACCAGAGCCAGCACGGACACTACGCTGAGAGCCACGTTTCAGACCCCCCCCATCCTCCTCCTCCTGCTGCTGTGGCTGCTACACGGTATGTCCCCCCCCCTCCGCACCCTCGATGGCCTCTCCTGGGGTGTGAACACTGAGGAGACCCGCCTTCGGTCGCCTCAGGGCTAGAGCGGAGCCATGGTGGTGGATGCAGTGTGTTGACGTTGTAAGTTGGCAGTGAGTCTCTCTGTGGGAGGTAGAGGAGCAGGAGGAGGAGACACAAAGTGACTGCTGATTCATAATGTTAAGATGTACACTTCCGCTCAAAAGTTATGGGTCACCAAGACAATATCATGTTTTCCATGAAAATGTAGATTTATTCAACAGTTTTCAGCTGTACTAACAGAATTGCACAAGGGTTAGCTCAACAATGTACCATTGGAGTGATGGTGGCCGGAAATGTGCCTCTGTTCTTAGACACTCCTTAAAAAATCTGCAGTTTCCATCTAGAATAGCCATTTACAACATAAGACTCATCTCTTCTCCTCTGCCTACCCCTAGATAACTCACCAACCCTAGCCCCATCAACTCTAAATTTTTTCTTGTTTATCTATTGTTGTGTCCCTATGTAAAGCGCTTTGAGTGTGAGAAAAGCGCTATATAAATTTAATCTATTATTATTATTATTATAAAAAATGTCTATACTGTATTTCTGATTAATTTAATGTTATCTTCATTGAAAAACAACAGTGCTTTTCTTTAAAAAAATAAGGATATTTCTAAGTGACACCCAACCTTTGAGCGGTAGTGTACATTCTGCGTCCAGCTGTCATTTGCTGACTTCGGTTCTCCTGGGTTGACAGGAGCCCCCGCAGGGCGGCTGGCGGAGCGGGGTCTGTTGACTCTCTGGCGGGGCCGTTCCCCGGGGACAGGGCCCGCAGCACAAAGGACAAGATGAACAGCTACAAGGAGGCCCTGGCCCAGCAGGTAGGCCTCCCGTTAGCCTGGCGCTCATTCCTATCAGCCAGGGGAACTGCTGACAGCCCTTCCTACTGAGCCTCCGATACCGAAAGGTCTCATGGCCAGAGCTCACTGCGGTGTTGGCACCAAGGTGATAAAGTAATGTGGACATGATGTATGATTGGTTATGTTTTTGAATGTTCATGTCCAAAATAGACTTGAGTCCTATATAATAAGCTAGAGAAAACAATAAAACACGATTCTATTTAGGTTTTGGGTTGCGTTACAAATATTTACAAAGAATTGCGATTTTTGGGTGTTAAACGTTTGTTTGAATCGGCACATTTTTATGCTTGCCAGAATCAAATCGGAGCATAAAGTATGTAGATATCTTATTTTTTTTAGACCCGGAGCAGTTCAAGAACCAGTCCTTGGAGAGGACACCATGGGACCTTTCTGACAGCTCTTAACAGTTCACCCAGAAACATTGTCATGTCCCACCTGACCTTTTGACCTCTGAGGGGTCAGAGCTGGGTCTCTGCCCGTGTGCAGAAAGCCTGACTGTGAAGTGCTGTCCTTAGCGGGTGCTAATGGCCACGGCAGCGCGGTACATCTTATGTTCGCTTCACGAGGCATTGAGTGAGTGAGAGAGGGAGAGAGAGAGAGAGAGAGAGGGAGAGAGAGAGGGAGAGAGAGAGGGAGAGAGAGGGAGAGAGGGAGAGAGGGAGAGAGAGAGAGAGAGAGAGAGAGAGGGAGAGAGGGAGAGAGGGAGAGAGGGAGAGAGAGAGAGAGAGAGACTGCATGCCAAGCCTGTGGTTATCTATTTGACAGGTAGATCCAGGGAGACCACGAAGTGAACTTTACGAGCAGGTAAAATTCATTAGTTATACAATCATCCCTCCCATAAACTCAACCCCCCCCTGATAGTTGTATATAACAAGCCCCCCCATAGACTCAACCTTCCTCTGATACTGATAGTGTATCAAAGGCCCCCAGATCCTCTTAGCTGCCTTGTCAGTTGCTGCCCCTGTCTTAGTTTCCTGTAGGTCTGTTGTTTTGCTGTTTACCTTGTGCATTAAGCGCTGGAGGCTCTTACACGGAGGGCTGTTCATTGCCATCTACTCTGCACTTTGTGTAAATCGGAAAAAGCAGTTATGCACCGATTGATCACATCAATAAAGAGTGTTTATATTACTACTTTTGCGGATGGGCCACACAAAGTAATGTAATGTAAGGTGGTGGTGTAAATGCAACAGCAGGGCTTAGATATTGTGCGTAGTGTCTCGGAAGTCATGACAAACAATTCAGTTGAGGCAAGAAGTCACAGTCTCCTGAGCTTGTGTAGGTCGGATCACGAACGTCATACAGGCTTGTGTGTGTGGAAGAGGCTAGAGGCATAGTGAACGCAGGGTGCAGGTTGGGAGCGCCAATGCTTCAGTTAACCTCTCCTCGGGAGGATGGCTAAAACAGTAGGCTGATGCTGAACCCCTCTACCCAGGATCCTCCGCCATATTCGCTTCATTCCTGCTCACTGGCGGGAACTGTTCTTTGGAGCGGATCGTTTAGCATTCACTGTTAGTTAGCCTTTCTAGTTTTGTCGCCGTCGAGAAAGTATAACTATATTATATACGAAATCAATACCCTGTAAAAAGTGGACTTTTCTTAGTTTCCTTGGAGAGTTCCACACGATGTCGTGCACATTCCACATCTCCTCCATTTCCCAGATCCTGGAGCGCCAGGAGCGCCGGCGCGTGGAGCAGGAGGAGCGGGAGAGGGACGAGGCCCGGCTGGAGGCCGACATGAGGAACCACCAACCCTGGGGCCGCGGCGGCGGGGGGGGCCCCGCTCAGAGACAGCACCGGCAACCTCCTCAGTAGGTCACCCTCCCTCCCTTCCTCCCTCCTCAGTAGGTCTCCCTCCCTCCCTCCACACCCTCCCTCCCTCCCTCCACACCCTCCCTCCCTCCCTCCCTCCTCAGTAGGTCTCCCTCCCTCCCTCCACACCCTCCCTCCCTCCCTCCACACCCCCCTCAATAGGCCTCCCTCCCTCCCTCCATCCCTCCCTCCACATCCCCCTCAGTAGGTCTCCCTCCCTCCGTCCTCACCCCCTCAGTAGGCCTCCCTCCCTCCCTCCTCAGTAGGTCTCCCTCCCTCCCTCCACACCCCCCTCAATAGGCCTCCCTCCCTCCCTCCCTCCCTCCCTCCATCCCTCCACATCCCCGGAGTAGGCCTCCCTCCCTCCTCACCCTCCTCAGTAGGCCTCCCTCCCTCCCTCCCTCCCTCCTCACCCCCTCAGTAGGCCTCCCTCCCTCCCTCCCTCCCTCCCTCCCTCCCTCCCTCCCTCCCTCCCTCCTCACCCCCTCAGTAGGCCTCCCTCCCTCCCTCCCTCCCTCCCTCCCTCCCTCCTCACCCTCCTCAGTAGGCCTCCCTCCCTCCACACCCCCCTCAGTAGGCCTCCCTCCCTCCACACCCCCATCAGTAGGCCTCCCTCCCTCCCTCCCTCCCTCCCTCCCTCCTCACCCTCCTCAGTAGGCCTCCCTCCCTCCCTCCACACCCCCCTCAGTAGGCCTCCCTCCCTCCCTCCCTCCCTCCCTCCTCACCCTCCTCAGTAGGCCTCCCTCCCTCCCTCCTCACCCTCCTCAGTAGGCCTCCCTCCCTCGACACCCCCCTCAGTAGGCCTCCCTCCCTCCCTCCCTCCCTCCCTCCCTCCCTTCCTCCCTCCCTCCCTCCTCACCCCCTCAGTAGGCCTCCCTCCCTCCTCACCCTCCTCAGTAGGCCTCCCTCCCTCGACACCCCCCTCAGTAGGCCTCCCTCCCTCCCTCCCTCCCTCCCTCCCTCCCTCCCTCCCTCCTCACCCCCTCAGTAGGCCTCCCTCCCTCCTCACCCTCCTCAGTAGGCCTCCCTCCCTTCCTCCCTCCCTCCCTCCACACCCCCCTCAGTAGGCCTCCCTACCTCCTCACCCCCTCAGTAGGCCTCCCTCCCTCCTCACCCCCTCAGTAGGCCTCCCTCCCTCCTCACCCTCCTCAGTAGGCCTCCCTCCCTCCCTCCACACCCCCCTCAGTAGGCCTCCCTCCCTCCCTCCACACCCCCCTCAGTAGGCCTCCCTCCCTCCCTCCACACCCCCCTCAGTAGGCCTCCCTCCCTCCCTCCCTCCACACCCCCCTCAGTAGGCCTCCCTCCCTCCCTTCCTCCCTCCCTCCCTCCTCACCCTCCTCAGTAGGCCTCCCTCCCTCCTCACCCTCCTCAGTAGGCCTCCCTCCCTCCTCACCCCCCTCAGTAGGCCTCCCTCCCTCCCTCCCTCCCTCCATCCACACCCCCCTCAGTTGGCCTCCCTCCCTCCCTCCTCACCCCCTCAGTAGGCCTCCCTCCCTCCTCACCCTCCTCAGTAGGCCTCCCTCCCTCCTCACCCCCCTCAGTAGGCCTCCCTCCCTCCCTCCCTCCCTCCATCCACACCCCCCTCAGTTGGCCTCCCTCCCTCCCTCCTCACCCCCTCAGTAGGCCTCCCTCCCTCCCTCCCTCCCTCCTCACCCCCTCAGTAGGCCTCCCTCCCTCCCTCCACACCCCCCTCAGTAGGCCTCCCTCCCTCCCTCCCTCCCTCCTCACCCCCCTCAGTAGGCCTCCCTCCCTCCCTCCTCACCCCCTCAGTAGGGCTCCCTCCCCACACATCAGCCACCCACCCAACCGACCCCTTAAAGGGGCCCTGCGGCCCCCAGCTAGTTCCTAGAGGTGACCTTGACTTTGTTTATCTAAATGTTCGATAAAGTTCCTGATAGTCAAAGCACCGTGTCGGCAGACATGGGGCGTGTCTTCGCGACGGGTCCTTCCATTGGGAGGTCTGGGGCACCAAAAGATGGATTCCACAGCATTGCTTGGCTTCAAGAAGGAAAGGCCTAAGTTAGACGCATGATTTGTGGGGGATTCACTGTCTTCTGTGTGTAACTTGATATGTTATGTTTGGCTTTCAATAAATGTCCTTCATTGAGTGATGTCCATTGTTTGACTGATGAGCCCTTTGAGAAATGGCAGTGGTACTATCCAATCACTCTCATTCCTAACTAGAGCGCATCTTACAGCAGTTAGTCCAGGAGGATTCACAATATCGCATAAAGAACGTCTGTAGTCTGGCAGCTTTTTGAAACCATTACAGATGATGAAGCAATCGTCAGCAGCAGCTGTCCCATCTTACCACTCGCTGTGCTGAAGGATTCTCTCGGTCGTTACTCCCTAGTCTCCCAGTTCTGCTCAACCAAATGGTACTGAGGCTGTTCTAATCTATACGCTGACACACATTGCTCCCATGTATTCAGAATGCTAACCTGCCAAACGCTGTCCTCGGTCATCTCACCGATGCAGGATTTGTAATGAGCTAATTTTAGCACTAAGCGTAGTCAGACCGAATGGAGCTCTCCGTCTCATCAGAGGCCGTCCTCTCTTTAAGCTCCTAATGCATTATATTAATTACAGTAGATCGTATTGGTCTGGTGAAAGGTTAATTTGATGGTGGTCTGTACCGCAGAGGCGGTACGCGCTCTTCAGAGACAGCTGGGGGGAAACCTTGATAAGCTAGCTCATTATTTTCAAGTGTTTAAACCACGCAAAAGTCACAACAGATTAGGCCTCATTGAGTAGAATATGTAGCAATATATATATCGTATTTGTACCGACATCAATATATTGTTTCACTTACTTTGGACAAATGTACTTAATGTAAGTTGCTTTGGATAAAAGCGCATGCTTAATTTAAATATAAAAGTATTTGATTTTGTTGTGGGTCCGGCCTGACTTATCAGATCAGTCGTTGAACTTCCTGTTTCCTGTGTCCAGCCGACCTGCACCAGATGCACAAGCTGAACGAGGAGGCCTACATCCGCCCCGAGCAGAGGGCCAGGAGAGCCCCCGCCCCCCCCGCCGCCCTCGCCCTGGCCGACCAGCCCGCCGCCAGCGACCGAGTCTCCGGTACCGTGGCAACGCACTCTCTTCATCCGTAGTATGAGCCGAGTCAGGGTGTCTGGTGTCCTAGCAACACACCGGATCCTCACAAGACGGAGCATAGCAACACCGCAATAAACCTCCCAGTGCGGTCTACGTGATGATACGACACGGCGACCAAGGGCCAATAAGGCAGTGAACGCTGCATGACAATAACGTGTGTTTATGTCTTAAGGTATTTTATTTATTTTTTTAGGATTTTTCTGGGGGGATTTTGAGCATAATAGATATAAAGTACACCTCATTCATAAAGTGAAATGAATACATAAAATCTGTGAAACAAGGTACTAACAAAGAGACGGTTTACCACCAACTCCCAAACCCCCTTCCCCCTCCATTACAGAGAAGTGCCAATGAAATGGGGTAGAATGGGTTTTGATACACGTAGTAACGCTAGTGATAGTCTAGCATTGGCCTTGCATGCCTTAACATCTACAGAGACATACGTATACAAGTCATGCATGCTCAATGTTTGATGTTTTTTTAATGTGTTTTTATCTTTATCAAATGTAATATTTATTGAGCCTGTGATTCCTGGATGGATTCCGATGCGCTGAAGCAGCCAAGGAGAGCCGAGCAGAGGTTCAGAGCAGAGGTTCTGTCAGTCTTTGCAACGTCTCCTTCTGCATCTTCCTCTCCACTAGGCTTTGCCCATGTGCAGACGCCCACGTTTGCCAGAGGCAATGTGTTCACCAACGAGCCCTCGGCACAGCAGGTCCATGAGCAGGACAAGTACAAAGTCTACCTCAAAGAACAGGTAAACGCCCGGGCGGTCCCTGGGGCATTCTCTGCATAACAGACCAGTTGTTCTCCTGCTGGCCTCCGCCTCATTGGTCACCAGATGCCCAATGGCAAGGAAGAACTGGCTCCCTCTTGTATATCTGTTTGGCTTTTGTTTTGGTTGCTTTTATTGCAGTAGTAAAACGTTCCGTATCATCCCCCGCGCGGTGGTAATATATGCTGTCAGTGTGCTTCCCTGAAGACAAAATGCTTTTTCTATGTCCACGTTTCATTTTTGCCTCGGGTTGCTCTGGGTCGATTCTTGCCTCTACAAGTAAAACGCTAATTTGATCAGCATTCAAGGTTACAACTGCTGGGGAAGAATGGTAACTCTTCAACACCCTTATTGCATTGTGTATTAAATGTCACGTTTCACCCCCGGAGACGAAGCTGATGGTGTGTGTGTGTGTGTGTGTGTGTGTGTGTGTGTGTTTAGATCGAGGCGAAGCGTCGGCAGAAGGCCGAGGAGCAGGAGCAGAGCCGTCTTGAGGAGGAGCGGGAGGAGCGGAAGCTGGCGGAGCAGAGAGCTCGCATCCAGCGGGAGTTTGAGGAGGAGCAGGACCGGAGGAAACGGAAGGAGACGGAGGTGAGTCTGGAGCCTGCCCTCGGGAGCCACCGCTGCCGCCCCGCTCGGTAGAGCATCACACAGACAAGGTTATGAGACACGGCTGGAACCGGCCGCTACGTGCTACTACATACCGTGGCCCATCCGGTTAGCTAGCCCGTAACCTAGCGTCGGTCCCGACGTATTTCCTTACTCAACGCATGTGCCTGAACTTCCCTGGGTGATGGCGCGTTTCATCTATACGTAGATCAGTATAACCCTCATACACAACGACGGTACTAAGGAAAGGCACAGTTGTCAAGTCGTCGGTCAACCTAATGCTTCCACACACTCTTGGCAATTATTATTTTTATTTTTTTACCGTATTGGAATTCAAGCACTTACACTTGAAGAAGATGACATCGTAATTACCTCTCAGATTTATGTCATCTCAAGTAATGATAAGCAATAGTGGAATGCTCTTTTATTTCTGTAGTACATCCCCCCCCCGTCTGTTTCCGCATTCACCTCCTTCTTCTTCCCCCTCTTCCTCTGCTCCTCCTCCCGCAGCAAAAGAGGAAGAACGAGGAGCTGGTGCGGCTGGCGGAGGAGCGCAAGAGGGAGGCGGAGCGGGCCAAGCAGGCGGCGGAGGAGAAGGAGACGGCCGAGCTGAGGCAGCAGTACGAGAGGGAGCGGCAGGCGCGCCTGGAGGAGGTAACGCCGCCGCGCCGGGTACCACAAGCACACGCTGCTGGCGCTCTGCTACCTCCGACTCGTTGTGGAACGTAGCGGGTGCTCCTAAATGCGTCTGGTGGCTTCTTGTTTTCTGTTGTGATGAAATGCTCGTGGCAAGGATGGATTTAACATCAGAAAACACACCAAGATAGAGAGAGCCCATCGAACCCTTCAAACCTATAACCCCGGGGGTCTTGCAGGCAAAGAGGGGGTTGTGTTTGTGGTATCTCACTGTGTGTGTGTGTGTGTGTGTGTGTGTGTGTGTGTGTGTCAGCAGGTCCACAGGGAGCCGTCCCCCCCCATCCCAACGCTTCAGCGGAGACAGGGGACACCCCCGCGCTACACTCCCAGACCCCCGACCTTCGACAGCCAGCGGTCTACTGCCCCCATGTCGGTGTGTAGATGCACGCACGCACTCCATGTCCAAGTCGCCCTGACGCTCTCCATAAACATCGTTCCATCATATTATCAGATAACCCGACACAGTGGGTGTTGTTCTGAGATGGGCTCAGCCTATAAAAGACTGAGAGGTTTGATGGACTCGTCCTTATTCTCTCTCCCATGGTGAAGGAGCGCTCCCTGTCCGGCCTACAGTCTCCCCCCGTTCCCGCCTGCAAGAACCATCTCCGTGCCACAGGTACACACACGCACATAAACATACGCAAACACACGCAAACACACACCCAACCACTTCCACACACTTCGCATTCATCCCCAGCAGAAAAGTTAATGTGTGTGTGTGTGTGTGTGTGTGTGTGTGTGTGTGTGTGTGTGTGTGTGTGTGTGTGTGTGTGTGTGTGTGTGTGTGTGTGTGTGTGTGTGTGTGTGTGTGGGGGGGCCCCCCACCAGAGGACAAGCGGGACGTATTCAGCGAGCTGTCTGCACTGCGGCGGCAGCTGCGGAGCGAGCAGCGGCGCCTGGAGGACGGACTGCTGCAGGGCGACTGGGAGGAGCGGGCGTCTCCGCTGAGAGACCGGTGAGCCGGGCCCCAAAGGGCTCCCCAACCGCCACTTGGGCACCACCAAGGGCCATCAAGGGCTGTACATAATGGGCTGTGAACGGAGCAATAGATGGGGGATTCCAGTGAGATCAGAACAAACTTACAGTCCCAGAAGTTCTTTAAACATCAACGTGTTAATGTTGAAGAGCTAATTTCTGACTGCTCAGGGCATCTCTTCTCTGAATGGTTGAGGAATCCGTCTTGCCTGTCAATCACAGGTGCATGAAATCCAACCCTTCTCAATGACGGAGGGAGATGGGAGGGGCAATATTTTGGGGATGTTGAGGCCAAGCTCCTGTTTTTTTGCTCTTTTTGCTGCTGTCTCCCATTAAAACTCTCTAATCTTGCCTACAGCACCTTTTAAGTGGTAGTTTGATGACACATTCTAGATCTTGGTAAGATCTATAAAGATGGCTATACATCAGGCATTATTCATTTTTACCTATCATCCATTCATCTTAATTATTTATCATTATTCATGTTATTGCTAACAATGTGATTAGTATGTTGCACAAAGTTACCAGCATAGACATACAGTATAGTACAGTATTAGACGCCGCAGTGACTGCTTTGAACAGCGATAACACTACACTACGAGGGCTGATCTGAACCTGTGTGTGTGTGTGTGTGTGTGTGTGTGTGTGTGTGTGTGTGTGTGTGTGTGTGTGTGTGTGTGTGTGTGTGTGTGTGTGTGTGTGTGTGTGTGTGTGTGTGTGTGTGTGTGTGCAGGCTGCGGGAGCGCCCCCCGGTGGACGTGTTCGACATGGCGCGCCTGCGCCTGCAGGCCGCGGTCTGCCGGCCGCTGTCCAGGAACCCCGAGCCCGGGAACCTGCAGCGTATCCACGACTCCCTGCAGCTCCGACCCAGCGGTGAGGGGGGGGGGGGGGGTCTAGAGCCACTCTGAGGGGCGGAGCCTTCGTACGGAGGCCTGATGCTGACGTCATCACATGGTGTTGCTGATCGAAGTGTGTAGGAGGGGCTTGTGGGAGGAGTTTGACTGTTTCCACTGAATACCGCGCAGTGATAGAAGCCTGATGCGCTACTTGGTCACAAACCGGCCATTTTTTCTGTGCGACCGTTTACAATTTAGGTAAGGTTCCTGAGATGCACTGGTCGGGTTACAATCTACTTAAGGGCACCCTCTCTGCTGCAGGGCAGAGGACTGAGTACACTCTGAGTGTTTTTGATGAGCAGTGTTCAGGTCAGGCTCTAGGCAGTGTTGCCAGATTGGGCCGGACTTCAAGCCCAACCTGGCAACCCTGGCTGCAGAGCGCTGCCAGATTGGTCGGGAAATCTGGCCCAATCCGGCAGGTCCAATCTGGCTACAGCCAGGGTTGCCAGATTGGGCAAGAATCTGGCCCAATCTGGCATCAGTGACTCTTAGGTCTTGGTGCAGCAGCGAGATCACGTCTTCATTGGGACATGTTGAGGGGTTTCCGGTAGGCCAGCTCACGTGTGTACTTTACAGGGATGGAGATTCATCGCAAGTTACAATCTAAAAATACCTTTCTGAGACGCTGAAGGGGAGGTAGCCGTGGCCACTCGTTCATATGTGAATGTGTGCTTCTCGGGTTTATCACGCAGCAACGAGCTCTGGCGGAACATTAGATTATATCAGCGGCCCGCTTGGAACATGGGTACCAATACATTTACAAAGAAATGGTAATATCCTGCCAGAATTTGGTTACCTCACCAGAATTTCTATGAGGAGGACGTGCGAAGCAGTGCAAAGCCTGCTGACTCAAGGAGGAGATAAAGACCTCATGGATATTTTTGAATTCATTCGACATTTGTCTTCTTGTAGGAATGGATTTGCAGTTAGACTGTGGAGGCTGCTTTCCATTACACACATGTGTGTGTGTGTGTGTGTGTGTGTGTGTGTGTGTGTGTGTGTCTGCATTTGTGTGCGTGCAGAGAGTGAGTTCAGGGCGCTCTCCACTGGGTTTCCCAGGGTCCGTGAGGGAGACAGGGGCGTGGCCAGCCAGAGGAGGCGGAGCTACAGGGACCATCCTCCCATGTCGGGCAGCCAGAGAACTGCCCAGGACGGTCAGTCTGCGTTCTGCTGCTCTGCTCCTCGTCTGAGCCATCAGTCAAACCCTGATCATCCAACCAATCGCGACCAACCAGTCAACCAATCACAACCAGCCAGTCGCCAGCACGCCAGCAAATCAACCCTAATATTACATGGAATGAAAACTTGATTCAGAACACGCACAAAACTATAGGAACGAGGGTGAATAATATTCTGGCAATAAAGGGGGGACATGTTAAATCATGCAGTTAAAACGCAACGTCTGCTCCCCTTGTCGCCCTATAAAAATGTGTGTGAAAGTCCACCGTATATTTCTGGGGACAAGAGGCGTCTGATAGGCTCGTTAACCGAGCACCGGATATATGCTGTGTGTGTGTGTGTGTGTGTGTGTGTGTGTGTTTTGGAAGGTTCCTGTTGACACAAAGAACCGTGACGGCCGTTGTGTTCATTGGCTGAACGGGGGTCGGCTTAGCTCAGGAGGTAGAGCAGGTTGGTAGTTCGATCCCCGGCTGCTCCTACCTGAGCGTCGATGCGTCCCTGAGCAAGACACCTCACCCTAACTGCTCCTGACGAGCTGGCTGTCGCCTCGCGTGGTCGACTCCGCCGTCGGTGTGTCAATGTGTGTGTTAACCGTTGTAAGTCGCTTTGGATGAAAGCGTCTGCTAAAGTGTAAAATGTAATATAAATGAATCCCCCTGAAATATGCATGATGTTCTGAGAGCTCTCCTCCTCGTTGTTCTTCCAGGTTACCTGGACGGGAACCCCCCCCAACACAGACTCTACCAGGTGAGTACCGCTGGACAAAAACAACACCGCCATCCAGTCTCAGGCTGTCTTGTGTTTTTTTAAACTTTTTTATTTATGGGAATGACTAGAAAACCATCGTTATGCATGCATCATGTGCATTAGATGACCGGGGTGCAGAGAAGAGAACCATCAATCCTCCAGCGCTGTGTCGATATCAGTAAACCAGGTCACCTCACAGTTCTAGTCAGGAAGAGCAGGGGAAGAAACGGTCCTAAAGCTTTATTATAACATTAAAATAACCATAATCCGAGGCCCACTTAATCCCCACTACATCAGCCGGCTATAGGCAGCACATTTATTTGTCTGGATTCTCCTTCCCCTGCATAAGTAAGCGCTGCTTAAGGGATGGGGAGATCTATTTTATTAACCTCGCCGCACCGTTGCAGAGTACATTCAAATTATTCAATGTAAGGTCCCTCTTCATGCATACTCCCTTCAGTGTGTGTGTGTGTGTGTGTGTGTGTGTGTGTGTGTGTGTGTGTGCATGTGTGTGCCCACAGAGGGGGACCACGGCGGGCTCTGCCAGAGGGTCTCTGTTGGATTCCGACAGTTCTTTCATAGGTAAGGTGGTGACACTGACATTTATACAGTTGATGCACTTAATTTGTTTCTACCCTTGCCGCTGGTAAATGAGATTGTATGTTGCGGTTCTTGGACTAGGATGTGTTGCTAAAATATCATTTAAAAAAATATAGATAAAGTATATTGAGTTTCCCACCCAATAGATTCCATTATTTATATTATTAAAGTTTTTTTAGACGTTCACAATAAGACTTGCCCTAGAGTTAACTATGCAACTTGTGTAGCTGTTTTCTGGACAAGATTAGGAATATAAGATAAGAGAGGATAAGAAAGGAGTGTAATTGTCCCAGACAGGAAACGTGGGGGTCACAGCCAAAACACACAAAAACAAGAAGAAAACCTTAAAAAAAAAAAAAAACCTGTGTGTGTGTGTGTGTGTGTGTGTGTGTGTGTGTGTGTGTGTGTGTGTGTGTGTGTGTGTGTGTGTGTGTGTGTGTGTGTGTGTGTGTGTGTGTGTGTGCGCGTTGTCAGATCCCCTGGGGGATGCCTACCCCGTCCCCCCCACCCCGGAGCAGAGGGAGACCCCCCAGCTGTCAGCGAGGGAGAGGCGACGACTGACCAGGAAACCGCAATCCCCCCCGGTACACACACACACACACAGACACACACACACACTTGGTTTGATGGAGTGGTCTGATGGTGGAGACATCAGCAACAGCCCATATCACCCCAGGGTGTTCAGTTCCTTCCCCCCCTCCCTTCATTTATCCTCTCCTCGTTCGTCAGCGGAACTGAAACTCACACACTGGCCCGCTGAAACGGTGTTTTGAGTAAAGGCCACCTTCACTGTTTCTTGGCATTTCTCTAAGAGGTTAAACTGTGCTTATTGAAAGCTGCCGCGGTTCTAAACTAATCCCGGTTTGTTTATTTATTTATTTAGTTGGTTGAAGAACTCCATCTCGGGCTGAAACTGTACTCGGCAACAGTGAAGTATGAATATTCATAGGGTAAACTATTCAAGTGAAGATTACTCTGCTGCTCATTTTGCTTTTGTCAGAGCAGCAAGTTAAAGTATATCCTTTAATCTGCTATTATCTCTAATCCCAAAGCACACAGATCGAGAATTTAGGTTTGCATTTGTTGCATGTCCAAAAACGATACGATGATATTATTTTAACAGAGCAAAAGCTCTCGGTCCGCTGATGACGTGGAGCTGAAGCGTTCGCTTCGTATCGGACTAAAATTTTGTTCTGGAAGTGAAAGCAAAAAACCCTTATGTCCCGTCTGTCCCCATCAGGGCCGTGCGCCGAGTAGGGTCGGGTATCATTCGGGTTTTATCCGATACCGGATACCGGTGCCTACTCTGTACTTTTTAAACGGTTCCGGTGCTAGAACACATCTCGAACCGGTGCCGTCCGCTGAATGAGGCCTCACCACGGGGCCAGCCTGAGCTCCTGAGCCTGCCTGCTCCTTAAACATCATCAACACAGCGCTGATCTGTTGACTGTCTGGTTGCCCTGGTTACAGCCCGCCTCCAGGGATCCGGTTGGCCGGCCAATCAGCTATTCCCGCCAATCCCAGAGCAGTGTTCATGGGATGGACCCGGGTGGGAGGAGGGTCCAGAACCAGACGGGGAGACCCACGCACAGTCGCCATGACAACCAGACTGGTAGGTTTTATTTTTTACCAGAACTATGAATACAAGAAATGCCCTTTCTTGTTCATGTGAAAATAACAAATATACACTTATTTTCTTGGATCAAATCTGACCGATGTACTGCACACTAGTACATTCTTCACATAGCAGTCAGAAGTTTATAGTGGCACTAATAACAGTTTATCTAAATATTAGTCTTGTGCCTTTTCAAAAAGCACTTTTAAAGGTGTCCATTATACCACCAGGTGTGAGAATGATAAGCTGTTAAAAGCCGTTTTGAAAATCTGTAACAGCTAATCACCCTCACACCTGGTGGTATAATATGTCACCTTTTAAAATGTGTCTGACGCTAAATGCTAACATTAGCATAGCTATGTGCCCTTTGCTATTAGGGCCTTCTACCAAACCACAGGCATTACATTTCGGGGAATCATTGCTGGCCACGTGATGTTGTGCATTTTGTTGGTTCGGGTTGGTTTCCTTTGCAAGGAATCCAAAAGCTCTTTCACATATTGTATACGTATGGCTACAGTGTTATCCCCTCTGGGTCGATGTGAGGTTGAACATATTCTGGTTCCAGCCTCTAAACTCGGTGTGTTGACGTCCGGGTTTCAAACCAGATCGTCTGAATCACTGACGTCCTCGGTCAAACCTCTGACACTTTGTCCATCTCCTCCCCCCAGGCCGAGGTGACCGCCCCTCCCCCTCCCCCTCCTTCTCCTCTGAGGATGAGGAGGCTGACTACGGGGAGGAGGAAGAGGGCTCCTCCCCCCCCCGCCACCCCACCTCCTCCTGGGACTCTGTGGCCACAGACCTGTGGGCCCAGCCCCAGGTGAAGGACGCGCTGCGGCGAATCACCAACCACCGCCTGCTCAGGAGGGAGCTGCCTGCTGCACACGGCTCCGCCCACTAAGAGGAAGCCCGCCCCTAAGACGAAGCCCCGCCCACTAAGAGCAAGCCCCGCCCCTACCTCCACAGCCCGCAGAGTACCCCCTCCTTCCTGGTTTTAGAAGTTCTATTTTGAATGAATTTATGCAAGAAAAAGTGATCCTTTGTTAAGATAAGCAGACCCATCGCCAGACGATAAGGGTTGTCTGCTGAATGTTTGTGTAGATTAGATATTCCTTTTGATGTTCATATTTAATAAATTATATTTTAATGAGAAATATGTTCTCTGTGCGTGTGTCTGCAACAGAAACCTTTGATAACCTAAAGTCTGGCCGGCTCCCGTTTTGTGCTTGTGTCGCTCGGTGAGATCGACCCAACTCTTTAATCTTCCCACCGGCGGCCAGAAACCTCCTGGAAGCAGGACCGGGCTGCATCATCTGGGCGTCTGACAGGAGGAGCGGGGCTCCGTCCCAGAAGATGTCTGGCTGCTTCCTGCACCTTTCCTTCCTCCTCCTCTCTCCCAAACCTGAACTACCCCCTGCACATATTTGCAAATATTTTTAAATAGAATGTCGCGTTGGTGTCTCTGGTCTCTCTGGACGGTGGCGGTGGTGTCTCTGGTCTCTCTGGACGGTGGCGGTGGAGTCTCTGGTCTCTCTCTGGACGGTGGCGGTGGTGTTACTGGTCTCTCACTGGATGGTGGCGGTGGTGTTACTGGTCTCTCTGGACGGTGGCGGTGGAGTCTCTGGTCTCTCTCTGGACGGTGGCGGTGGTGTTACTGGTGTCTCACTGGACGGTCGCGGTGGTGTCTCTGGTCTCTGGACGGTCGCGGTGGTGTCTCTGGTCTCTCTGGACGGTGGCGGTGGTGTCTCTGGTCTCCCTGGACGGTGGCGGTGGTGTCTCTGGTCTCTCTAGACGGTGGCGGTGGTGTCTCTGGTCGCTCTGGACGGTGGCGGTGGTGTCTGGTCTCTCTGGACGGTGGTGGTGGTGTCTCTGGGCGGTGGCGGTGGTGTTACTGGTCTCCCTCTGGGCGGTGGCGGTGGTGTCTCTGGTCTCTCTGGACGGTGGCGGTGGTGTCTCTGGGCGGTGGCGGTGGTGTTACTGGTCTCTCTCTGGGCGGTGGCGGTGGTGTCTCTGGTCTCTCTCTGGACGGTCGCGGTGGTGTCTCTGATCTCTCTGGACGGTGCGGTGGTGTCTCTGGTCTCTCTGGACGGTCGTGGTGGTGTCTCTGGTCTCTCTGGACGGTGGCAGTGGTGTCTCTGTTCTCTCTGGGCGGTGGCGGTGGTGTTACTGGTCTCTCTCTGGACGGTCGCGGTGGTGTCTCTGGTCTCTCTGGACGGTGGCGGTGGTGTCTCTGGTCTCTCTGGACGGTCGCGGTGGTGTCTGGTCTCTCTGGACGGTCGTGGTGGTGTCTCTGGTCTCTCTGGACGGTCGCGGTGGTGTCTGGTCTCTCTGGACGGTCGTGGTGGTGTCTCTGGTCTCTCTGGACGGTGGCGGTGGTGTCTCTGGTCTCTCTGGACGGTCGCGGTGGTGTCTCTGGTCTCTGGACGGTCGTGGTGGTGTCTCTGGTCTCTCTGGACGGTGGTGTCTCTGGTCTCTCTCTGGACGGTGGCGGTGGTCTCTGGTCTCTCTGGGCGGTGGCGGTGGTGTTACTGGTCTCTCTCTGGACGGTGGCGGTGGTCTCTCTGGACGGTGGCGGTGGTGTTACTGGTCTCTGGACGGTCGCGGTGGTGTCTCTGGTCTCTGGAAGGTTGCGGTGATCTCTCTAGACGGCAGCGGAGGTGTCTCTATTTTTTCTCTGGACGGTGGCGGTGGTCTCTTGTCTCTCTCTGGATGGTGGCGGTAGAGTCTCTGGTGTCTTTGGGCAGTCGCAGTAGTGTCTGGTCTCTCTCTGGACGTTGGCGGTGGTCTCTGGTCTCTCTAGACGGTGGCGGTGGTGTCTCTGTACGGTTGCAGTAGTGTCTCTGGTCTCTCTCTGGATGGTGGCGGTGGTGTCTCTGGACGGTCGCAGCAGTGTCTCTGGTCTCTCTGGACGGTCGCAGTAGTGTTTCTTGTCTCTCTCTGGACGGTGGGAGGTCTCTGGTCTCTCTGGACAGTCACAGTAGTGTCTCTGGTCTCTCTGGACGGTCGCAGTAGTGTCTCTGGTCTCTCTCTGGACGGTGGGAGGTCTCTGGTCCCTAACCTTAGCTTCTCCCTTCACAAATTTGCAAATATTTGGGTTGTGTGGACAACACACTCTAAACCTTGTTAACACGGTCGTGCTGTCAGGATAACTTCTGTTCCACTCTCAAGTCGTGACGATGGATCCTCTTGTCTCTCTGTTCCCGTCCCTCTCTTTCGGGATGAGTGATGACCTTCCGCGGTGAGGATGGGTGACCAAGGAGGCACCGAGTCCCAGTCCTCCCATTACTCGCCCACACACCGCTGGGTCAATACCCTCCTCCCATGTCTTCCTTGAAACAGGCTGTGAAATCATGTGACTTGTCCAGTAGAACTTCATGCATCCAGTATTCGGCCCGTTCGGCCCAATGCTGCCCACAGCAATGATGAGCTTGATCAGTCGGGGGAGGAGAGCCTGGGAGCTTCTGGTTCATTTGAGGGCATTGCACCGCTGAAGACGGTGACAATGAGGATTCTATGGATCTGATGTGTCAAAGGGGGGATATAATGCCACCAGCTGTGAGTGGGATTAGCCATTACAAGCAGTTTTTCCTGTGCAATCTGCCTTTTGCTGTATTTAGGTGACGTCACATGTGGGGTGCACCATCTAGATGTACGCTGGATAGTGCAGCCTACCTGCTTATCTACCCATCATACATCTATAGGGAAACGCCCACTTGTTATGGCACTAATGGGAGGAAAAGGCAGATTTTCAAACGGTTTTAAATGGCTAATCACACTCGCCCCTGGGGTGAGTGTCAATTCAAGTCTGAGACTTTACACACTCTGCTTTTACCACACTTAAAAGTTCCTAAATTAGCTTGTTACATTAAACTATTTTTGTATTGTAATGCTCATGTTCAAGTAAAAAGGAACCAAAAAGGATTGTTGCACTAAAATTGTGATTTACTTTATTTGTCAAAAGTCATATGTTGCTATGCACTACTGTAGGCAACAGGCTGTGTTGTATTCAGGCTACTTTTCTCAAATCTAAGTTACTCACCTTTGTGTGTGTGCCTGTGTGTGCGTCAATGAATACATGGCATCCCTATAATAGGAGCGTAATGGATGGAAGAAAAGCAACTTACCACTGGGGGGCAGTAGTGGGTCAGTGAAAACTGTTAGTATTGCAGCATAAAAAACATCAAGGGAGGGATGTGGCATACGAAAACAGCCACAAGTGAAAGTGAATATTAGGTGCATCCGTATGAAAGGTGGCCCTATGCACTCCATTAATAGTATAACGCTAGATCATATTCAAATGTATTCAGAATAAACAACCATGTCAATCTTCTGCTCCCCTCATCCCCCTCCAATATGATTTGGTTTTCCTTATTTTTTGTTGTGTTGCATCCAGTGACACCATCCTCCAAAGAGAGACAAGAGACACCACCGCAACCATCCAGAGAGAGACCAGAGACGCCAACTCCACCATCGAGAGAGAGAGACCAGAGAAACCACCGCCCGTCCAAAGAGGGACCAGAGAGAGACCAGAAACCACCGCCACTGTCCAGAGAGAGACAAGAGACCACCGCAACTGTCGAGAGAGAGACCAGAGACCACCGCAACCGTCCAGAGAGAGACCAGTGAGAGACCAGAGATCACTTACACCGTTCAGAGAGACCAGAAAAACCGCCAGCACCGTCCAGAGAGAGACCCGAGACACCACTGTCACCGTCAAGAGAGACCAGAGACACCACCGCCACCATCGAGAGAGAGAGACCACAGAAACCAATGCCCTGTCCAAAGAGAGACCGGAGACACCACCATCCAGAGAGAGACCAGAAACCGCCGCCACCGTACAGAGAGAGACCAGTGAGAGACCAGAGATAATTTCCACCGTCCAGAGAGAGACCAGAGACACCGCCGCCAACGTCCAGAGAGACCAGAGACCACAGAGTGTGGCCGTCTGAGTGTGTTGTTCTGTCCTCCTGCCTCCCTGCTCCGCCTCTCCAGGCTCCTCCCCTCCAGGCTCCTCCCCTCCCTGCTACGCCTCTCCAGGCTCCTCCCCTCCAGGCTCCTCCCCTCCAGGCCACTTTCAAACACAAATCCAAAAGGACGTCTTTTCGGAATCAATTGTTTGGTCACTCTGCAAAAGATTATGCTACCAAATAAACTAAAAATACACACATACACACGCACGCACGCACGCACACGCGCACGCACACACACTCACTGTCTCCATCCCGCTAGATACACCTGATGAATGGCTCCACTTGTGGAGATCTTTCAGATATGACTTTACAAAACAAAGATAATATACGGCTGTAATAATATAAAGATAACGGATGAAAGGCAATAAACGCACACGGTTAGGAAAAGTGTGCAGATGCTTGAACTGACAAATAGCAGTTGAGGCGTTCTGCCTGTAGACATAAACAAAGGACTCCTTTAATACCTTTAAATTGTACCCCTCTTCACTCCTTGATGGCCGGTGAGGGCCGAAGGGACACGGCTGGTTGTGGTCTCCCTCACTGGTGGGCGAGGAGGGCCCCCCCGGGGCCAAAGGGGGTCCGGGTGGGACGCCCCGGGGCCAAAGGGGGTCAGGGCGGGAAGTCCAGGAGTTCAGGGGGTCAGGTTGGGACGTCCCGGGGGGTCAGGGTGGGACGTCCCCGGGGGGTCAGGGTGGGAGGGCCCCGGGGCCCCAGAGGGTCAGGGTGGGAGGTCCCGGGGGGTCAGGGTGGGAGGGCCCCGGGGCCCCAGAGGGTCAGGGTGGGAGGTCCCACCTCCCAGCACCAACACCCCTCCCTCTCCTTACACACACCGTGAACTAAACCCACGACGCCCAGCGCCTGTGTTCAGCTGCTGAGGTCGGCCGAGATGGTCTCTGGTCTCCCTTTGTCGTGTCCCTGGACGGTGGCGGTGGTGTCTCTGGTCTCTCCCTGGACATGCATGGTGGTTCTGTTCTCTCTCTGGGCTCTGGACGGAGGCTGTGGCCACTCTCTGGTCTCTCTCTGGACGGTAGCGCTGGTGTCTCTGGTCTCTCCCTGTACATGCATGGTGGTTCTGTTCTCTCTCTGGGCTCTGGACGGAGGCGTGGCCTCTCCCTGGTCTCTCTCTGGACGATGGCGGCGGCCTCTGGTCTCTCTTAACAGTGGCGGGTGTCTCAGGTCTCTCTCTGGTCTCTCTGGACTGTCGTGGTGGTGTTACTGGTCTCTCTGGACGGTGGCCAAGGTGTCTCTGGTCTCTCTGGACGGTGGCCATGGTGTCCTTGGTCTCTCTCTGGTCTCTCTCTGCATGGTGGCCATGGTGTCTCTGTTCTCTCTTAACATTGGTGGTGGTCTCTGGTCTCTCTCTGGACGGTGGCCATGGTGTCTCTGGTCTCTCTCTGGATGGTGTCTCTGGTCTCTCTTAACAGTGGCGGTGGTCTCTGGTCTCTCTCTGGACAGTGGCCATGATGTCTGGTCTCTTAATCTCTCATTCATCACTAGACCTAGACTGGTACATTGCTGTTTCTCATTTTTCATTTGATATTAATTATATTCTGATTATTGAGCATTCATTGTGGCCACAAGACCTTCTTAAATTGCACCACTGAATTACTCAAAGCCAAAGTATTTTGTCATTTCAAGGCTCTTATTTTAACTGAATTATAGTGAAGATATTTGTAGATTAATGGTTTATAAATCCCAGCGTTTAAGAGAGGGCTCTTCAGTTTGAGTAGCTACATCTTTATTGACTCATTCCTAGCCGAGTAAAAATATGTCATGAATAAATCATCTGTTCAATCTGCCACCGGACTGGTATTTTTTGCTCCATAAGATAGGAACCAGCAAAAAAGGTAAGGTATTGATTAGTTTATATTTGCATAATACGTTCACAACACATACAACACCCAAAACAAGCTGAAGCATTATGTAACCAGGCACTATTACATTGGTGCCCAACAGGCCTGTTGTCTGACTGAGACAGTCATTTCCCACCAATTCATTCTTTCCTATTGCAGACATTCACAATGGGTTTCTCATGCGTGCAAGCATCATTTGACTTGCAATCAGCCGAAACACTTAACCTTTGATGGAGTACACTTCAACGGTGGCCCGGAATACATTTAAAACAAATTGCAGAGCAGCCCTGATGTATGTGTTGGTCTCATTATTTGTCTGGATGGATTATGCTTTCACAACGGTCCATAAACATCTGTTCACAGAGCAGCATGTCTGCTGTCTGAAGAAGCTGCTTCTTACATGTGTGCGTGAGTAGCAGGTTGTTTTGTACTTCCTGTTTGTGTCTCCTGAGGTTGAAGATAATGAGAGGTAAAGCATGTCCCTCATGAAGCGTCCATTCATCAGACAAAACGGCACGCACAGACACACACAAAGACACACACCCCACTTGGCCCGGGGTGCGATCCATCAACAAATGTCATTAGCTGTGTGTGTGAGTGTACACACACACACACACTTGTTCCACCCCAGTGTATGTGCAACTGAAATAACAAACTAAGACGTTTGCACACGACAGCTTCATGTTTCTGCACACTTATTCTGGTTAATATATTCTTAGTTCTAATATACTCTTCGATCATCTACCTTTTATTATGTTAAACCATCAGTAGACAATCCCATTCCCTAAACAAACACTCACAAATCCCTGCAATTATCCAATTGTAAACTGATGCAAAACACCTGCGAGCTCTTCTCACCACCATCAACCCGTTACACCAGAGAAACGTTTCAGAGAGGTTTCGACATAAGAGAGGCACAGGTGCTGCTCAGAAGCATAATTATGGATCAGCTCCTTCTGTGTACCAGGACACAGTGGTAGACTCATCCTCACTAGAAAGGTTTACTGTCCCCTGGAACAGAGAGAGGCAGGCCCATAATCAGTGGAATGAGTGACAGCTGTTCGGTCTGATGATGACTGCTCTGAATAGGCTCTGTGCAGAGAGGACTACGCTCACGGTGCAATGGAGTTCAGAGACGATTTATTCAGAAACAATTCAAACACACAATTAAACCACTTTGTTAAAGTTACCGAACAAAATGAGGAAGGTTCATGTACAACTGTTTCATAATACACTAAACTTGTTTGATCGACTATGCGAAGAAATGACACCAAACTTTATCGCAAAACTTCACACGCTCTGGCCACCGCATTCACAAGCTACCTGGATGTTCATGTTCATTTCAACTCTTGAATGTCCATCTTTACTCCTCTTTAACCACCACTTATGTTCTATTGTCATGTTTTATTTGTATATTCTTCATGTATGTTGTTTACTTATGCAAGGAAGTTCACAGTTCAGAATGACCCTATGATATACTGTGCATATGATAAATAATACGCCTTGACCTGTGGAATCCCTAAACTTCCTCATTATGTTGAAGAGTTCTTGAGGTATTTTATCATTTGATGATGTCTTCAAGTACATTCAAACCTGTTGCATTAATATTCCATTCATATTAATAGTCACAATGTAGTACTTAATTGAGATGTTTTCACTTTGATTATGTCCTGTTTTAAGTGTTACAACCTTGAGTCTGCGTACGCGTGAGTACCATGTCTTCAACACTTCAGGTGAATGTGTACTTGTGTATGTGTGTGTGTGTGCATACGTGCCTGTGTGTGTGTGTGTGCATGCGTGCGTGCCTGTGTGTGTCTGTGTGCCCGTGTGTGCATGCATGCGTGGCTATGTGTGTGTGTTTGCTTGTGTCTCAGATTAGTGGGTGTTGTGACAGACAATCATTGGTGTGTCATCTCAATCTATTATTGTGTTTGTGTGTGTGTGCACACTGCGTGAGTGAGTGTGTGTGTGCAAACCCTTAACACACCAGAATCCATATCAGGGCTGAAGCGATTATTTCCATTGTCAATCAATCATTTGGCAGTGACTGACTTCTGGAGCTTCATACAGCACACATTAGTTTTCTTTCTTGTCAATTGAGTAACTGAATTGTTTCAGCCCTAATCAATTGGGGCCTTCCCTGAAATTAAACGTATATCTTTCTCTCTCTCTGCATTCCCTGTCCTGTTTAGATGGTAATAATACATTTCCGGTATTGATTAACAAAGTTTGGTCTGCTGCTTCAACACAAAGGTCCATATGAACACTATCGAGAACAAAGGACCAACATAAATCAAATCAAATAAATTAAAGTGCCAACCTTGAAGATTTTCATAATATAAATGAATGTTAGTATCAATCCCTGAATGAGGAAACAAAGTGCTGATTGAACCTATGGCCTACTGATGGAATGCCCTGCACTAGGAATAATATTTGAGATTTCCTCTTTAAGTATTAAAAGTTGATTTAATTTTTTTTTATCAATAATAAAACAAAGAAATAAATCCTGGAGCCAAACATAATGTTGTCTGCGAACCTCTTTTCATTGCACACGTAGGAACGCACAAAGACAGACAGAGACAGACAGACAGACCCGCTGCACTGTACAGAGCTTTAGGCTGTACCTCTGACAGATGATCCCAGATCCCCCCCCCTGTCCTACAGCACATCAGCAGACCACAAACACCTCCTCCCCCATGCCGGCCAATCGTTCGGCCCCGCCATCTCTCTCGTGACATCTAAAAGGCTGAGGGGAGTCCCCCGGCTCTGCAGAATCCAGTGTGTTGCTGCGAATGAGGGAGACGCTTGGTGTGTGTGTGTGTGTGTGTGTGTGTGTGTGTGGGGGGGGGGGGGGGGGATGAGAGGGAAGGATGTGCCTGTGATGCATGGAGGAAAGATGGGAGAAATGCATAATTCCCTGTGTGTAGTGGCTGTTCCATATGTATCGCTGGGGATGAAACCGGCACCTCTCAGCTGAACTCAGGGGGGGGGGGAGAGAGAGAGTGTGGATTCCGAGCATTCCCACTAAAACAACCAGGAGAGATGAGAGGCCTCCAGATCCACCGTCTCCCAGAGGGGAAGGGCTGCCGGCGTCTCCCATGTCGACCTTAGGTTTTACTGCTCCCCGTCCTCTACTGCAGCAGGGAACTGGGATTATTCCTTTCTCCCTTCCAGGAACGTCACCCCCCCCCCCCCCCCCCTTCCCCCTGTCCCCTTTGCTTGACAATAGGAACCAGCATCCGGGTCTGCCACTCAAACGGTCCCTTCGCGGGGGGGGGGGGGGGAGACGGCCAGATCATCTCTGGAACCGTCAACGTCTCTGGCCGCCTCTCCTCCTCACCGGCAGCGTCCTCGCTAGCTCGGTGCCCTCTGGCAGAAGGGTAGGGCTCAACCCCCCATCCCCCTTCCCCTGGTTACCAAGAGTTCTGGTTCTCTCTCCTCCCCCTTCAACGGATATACCCAGTCTGTTACATTTACATTTAGCAGAAACATCCCCAGCGACTTATAACAAGTACATTTGTCAGAAGATGAAACGATGTATCGCTGTCGGTACAGTAAGGATGTTCATAGAACCATGTGCCAGGCACTAACAATCGCTAGGTTAACCCGTTCCCTGTATACAGCAAAGAGAGGTAGGATAAGATGCTACACAACTCAGTGCTATAACTAAACACAACATACAGTAAGCGTGTACATTAAGTGTCAGGACGTACAACATACGATGAGAAGGAGGGGATCTTTGGCCGATCCCCAGGCGTGGCGGACCGCTCGGACCCCCCCCCCCCCTCCACGGCCACACTCAGGGTTCACTTTGATCCTGTGGACACTGACCTGTCGAAGCTTATCCAATCAGATTACAGCTTTGTTTGACATTCAAAAACCAACAGGCTCTCCCCGCCAAACGGCTATCTCTGTATCTAAACTCAAATCAAACACGTTTCATGCGTTGACGGAAGGCTCTCGTCCGCTGGTTGGCTTCGTGTTCCAAACGTCGAGTATCCATCATGTTTTGACCACTAAAGAACAGTTTTAGGATGTGTGGTTTACCTTAACCTCCTCGAAGCCACCCTTAAATTCAAATCCATTCACTTCTAGACCTTCTTTTAATTATCCCCAGAGTAAACACAAAACATGGGAAAGCAGTATTTAGTTACCATGCAACAAATAGCTGGAATAAACTCCATGAGGGTTTAAGACTTTCCCCAACTCTGACCACTTTTATAAGACTGACTTTTATGTTTGCTTTAGCTTTCTGCTAAGGTCTTAAATACATTGCACTTTCTACAATGCTGTTTTTTTGGGGGTAACCACCCACAGATGTGTGCTCATGGTATAATGATAGTAAAAAGAAATTAAAAATACAGGATCGATATTTCTTTTTCTTTTTACTATCATTACCACGAACACATGCAAACCAACCCGCTTGAAGTTTGCTTGAAAATAAGGTGATTTAGAATAATTTCGACTGGGAAAGGACCTCTGCCTCGTCGGATGGTCAGGTGGGTGGTTACCCGGCGGCGAGATGGCAGCATTGTTGAAGCATGCGATATTTGATATTTAGTTAGTCTATATATCTTTGATGTTCGCAGACCTAGCGGCGCTAACGCTAGGTCAGCGGCCCGGTGACTCCTGCTGCAACCTAGCGTTAGCGGCACTAGGTAGCAGCAGGAGACACCGCTGCCCTGGTTTAAGCTGGGGAGCCGCCGCCGCCGCTGGCTGGCTAGCCCTCTCCCGGGTATTGTCTGCTGAGTGGCTCCTTCAGGTTCAGCAGTGTTGTTCTGTTCTCCATTGTTGTATTGCATCATTAATTTAACTTTTTGGTTGAAATGGATTATGCGCTTTCCTGCCGGCCTGTTGTTTGTTCGCTGATGTGTGCGTGGGCGTCCTCACCTCACCGTTTACTGGGACAATTCTGAAACATTTCTGCTATAGTGTACAGTAATAGTTTATAGCCTTATTATAAAGTATCTCAAACAATCAAGGTCTAACGAATGGCTAATCCCCCCCCCCCCCCTGTGGCGGTGCTCTTCATGTCATTTTCTCTTCCTCCCCTCGCCCTCCTCTCTCTCTTATCTCGCTCCTGTAATGATGTCTGCCTCCACAGTGGCTCAGCCCCCCTGCTGGGAGGGAGACGGGGGAGCAGGGAGATATATAAAACACAAATAAGAGAGGACACGGAGTAATGGAGAGAGAGAGAGAGAGAGAGAGAGAGAGAGAGAGAGAGAGAGAGAGGGAGAGAGGGAGAGAGAGAGAGATGGAGATGGAGAGAGAGAAAGCAAGAGAGAGACAGCGAGAGGGCTAGAGAGAGAGAGGGAGAGAGAGAGAGAAAGAGAGAGAGAGAGAGAGAGAGAGAGAGAGAGAGAGAGAGAGAGAGAGAGAGAGAGAGGGAGAGAGAGGGGGAGAGAGAGAGAGAGAGAGAGAGAGAGAGAGAGAGAGAGAGAGAGAGAGAGAGAGAGGGAGAGAGAGAGAGAGAGAGAGAGAGATGGAGATGGAGAGAGAGAGAGAGAGAGAGAGAGAGAGAGAGAGAGAGAGAGAGAGAGAGAGAGAGAGAGAGAGAGAGAGAGGGAGAGAGAGAGAGAGAGAGAGAGAGAGATGGAGATGGAGAGAGAGAGAGAGAGAGAGAGAGAGAGGGAGAGAGAGAGAGAGAGAGAGAGAGAGAGAGAGAGAGAGAGAGAGAGAGAGAGGGAGAGAGGGAGAGAGGGAGAGAGGGAGAGAGGGAGAGAGATGGAGATGGAGAGAGAGAAAGCAAGAGAGAGACAGGGAGAGGGCTAGAGAGAGAGAGAGGGAGAGAGAGAGAGAGACCAGATAGCCAGAGAGAGCGAGAGAGCAAATCAGAGAGAGCGAGAGCTAGAGAGAGAGCGAGAGAGAGAGAGAGAGCGGAACGTAGGGCAGGGAAGGTAGAGCGGGTGGTAATGGTTGAATGAGGACGAGCAGCGAGAGGGGGAAATGAGACAGGGGATCAGGGAATCAGCACGGTGCCCCACCAGAGCCCACCTCCTCTACCCCCCCTCCTCCTTCCCTCTCTGTAGTAATTACATGTCGACTCCCTCTCTCCCCTCGCCGTCCCTCACCCCTCTCCCCTCATCTTCCCTTTGACGCCGACTCGGGTTCCTCTCGTTGATAATTGTTTCCCTGCCTTTCCTCACCTGTCAGGCGGGTGCCATGGCTTCGGACCGCTGACTTCGTGGTACCTTCACCGTTCATTAAACCTATTCCTCTCCCCCCCCCCCCTCCCGCTAAGTAGGACCGAAGGCTGGTGTAGAAATAGGTAATAATACTTTATTCACACAGTCTCTAATGTCGGCGGAGGAAGGCCACAGTGATGTTACATAAATCACATAAAGGATTAAGTAGGGCTTAAGAAACTAGGAAACTAGGAAACCAGGACCGGAAAGGGCCGATGGAAGGGGAGACGGGATCCAGGACACACTGCGAGGACTGCTGGGTCATGAACACAACAGGCAAATCAAGGAGAAGTTAGCAACTTCAATCAATCAAAGCCCAGCCCCCATTAGACCAGTGGGCCCCACACTGTGGCCCCCATTAGACCAGTGGGCCCCACACTGTGGCCCCATTAGACCAGTGGGCCCCACACTGTGGCCCCATTAGACCAGTGGGCCCCACACTGTGGCCCCATTAGACCAGTGGGCCCCACACTGTGGCCCCCATTAGACCAGTGGGCCCCACACTGTGGCCCCCATT
>NC_044057.1:5069211-5070687 GCF_902167405.1 Gadus morhua
TGGGACTGGGTACCGAGGTGTAATGTGTCTCTTCCTCTCTGTGTGTGTGTGTGTGTGTGTGTGTGTGTGTCTGTGTGTGTGTGTGTGTGTGTGTGTGTGTGTGTGAGTGTGAGTGTGTGTGTGTGTGTGTGTGTGTGTGTGTGCAGCGCCAAGGGGACACCTTAGGTTTCAGAAGTGACGCTAATTGGGCGCCCGAAGGTGAGGCGGGTTCAAAATGGCTGTTCGTCACTCGGACACATCGTTTACCCCCCCCCCCCCCCCCCCCCCCCCCCGCCCGGCCAAAGACCACCCGGTGCCCCTCCTAGACGCGACCCCTCTCTGATGCCTCCCCTCGTAGATGGATACCGAGCTGGGTCTCCATGACAGGACGGACCAGTTCAATAGGGTCTGCTGCTCCTATGCACAGGAGGACCTTGGACCAGTGGCGATGTGGCGTCGCGGATCCAGACACCCCCCCTAGGGTTCCCCCCCGGGACAGACCCTGGTCCACAGGGCGAGACCCCCTACGTGTTGGGACGGGGTTCCCCTGAGAGAGCAGCGCTCTGCTTGTCAGGGTCTGTTGAGAGGTTAATCTGAGCACGGGGTCTGTAGACCGGGTCGGGCTCATCTTTCCTCCGGGGACTCTGGGGTCTCTGGGAATTTGTCCCAGCATGCACCTGCAGACGGTGGGGGGGGGGGGGGGGGGGGGGGGGGGGGGTCTTCCCCAGCCGGGCCCAGGGGGGCTGGGGCATGTCCGGCCCGCGAGAACACAACGCACAGACGTGAACAGAGTTCATCTCACTTCCAGGAAATTACAAATTTCCAAAACGTTCAGGCATTTTGTATTAGATTTGATTAGATCTCGGAGGAATTGACCAATCAGAAAGGCTGGATGGATGCGATTGTGAGTCCATTGCAGACCTTATTTATAGGAGAGGGGAGGAGAGGAAAGTAAGGTTACATTTGCATGTGAAAAGGCAGATTCAAATGATTCTATGGCTTGGGATATAAGGAGCGGTGGACATTATGAATAAACAGTGTGAGACGAGAAGTCAAACAACAGTGGATGGTTTCATGCTGTCTTTTTGAGCTGTGTTCACCCCTGCCTCTATACCTCACAACCACATAGTGTTGAAGATGTTAGGCCTGCAAGAAGCTATTATATGCAAGCCCCGTACCCTTACAACCTGAGGTGTGTGAGCAGGCGGGGAAGGTGTGTGTCGTGGGGGAGGCTACAAAGCCTCCTCATCCCTGAATCTGCGGCTGCGAGTCATATTTTGGTATGCAGAGACAACAGGAGATCAGAATGCTGTGTATCTAGAGAGAGGCAAAGAGGACAGACAGATGGGCGGCATGGAGGGGAACTGTGTAAAGAAAATTGGTATTTGTTTTATTTAGTCTTTGAAAAATAAGGCACACTGAAAATGTGGGTTATTATCACAACTCAGTGTGCGGTCTAGTTGGATGGTAGTACAGCTAGAATGTAAGTTAGTTTGG
>NC_044057.1:5180629-5185629 GCF_902167405.1 Gadus morhua
TCTCTCCCCATATAGCCACCTCTCTCTCTCTCCCGCGCGCGCGCTCGCTCTCTCATTCGCTCAGTGTTTGGCAGTGCGTAGGAAACCGACACCATATGGATAGCCCCCTCGTTCGCCCCCACTCTCAGCGCTTCAGAACGATACCTAGATGATTGTGATGCAGCAGGTCGCTGAACAACAGTGTGGGCTATGAGGAGTTTCTATTTAGAGTCTGTTGATGTTGTCAGTGGAATACTGCAGCCCATGTTGCGTGATGTGATGTAAATTAACATGAGACTTAAATGTAACGTGATAGCGTAACGTAACATGGGACCAACAGTAGAATAGTAATGGATAGAGGAGGGAGGGGGCGGGGGGGGGGGGAATAACATTAGAACGGTTTGATTAGCACTCTTGTTGTTGCACAAAGTGCTCTGTAAAGAACACTGCAATTAAACAGGACAGGGGCAGGAAGAGGAGGGACACAGAAGGCACTGCAGGAGGAAACAGACAATGGAGAGTTCTGGAAAAAAAACTGGAATGAAAGAAAAAAACGGAAAAAATTGGGAAGGAAAAATCAGAAAGTGATAATTATGTGTGGGAACACTCGTTCTCTCTCGCTCTCTACTTCTTCTTCTCTTTGTTCGTCTGTTTCATCATCCTCTGAGCTATGCGTGCCTCCCTCTTCATTTCCACCTGCGGGTGTTGGTTGAGCTTTCTGCTGAGGCCCCCCCGAAGTGCTGTGCACCCACTTCAGTCTTCCCCCCCTGGACCGAACAGGAACTGGCCGTCGATGAAACACGTTTAAACCGCATTCTGTGTGCAGTGACGAGTTCAGGTTGGACTTTGCTTTTGTCCTTGTGTTGATTGTTTTTGTCTCAAAATGTCTTGAATATTCTTCAACTGGCAGCGCCTTCAGAAAAAGCTTCAACATAATTATGACTGATTGTCTCTATGCAAAACTTGATACACAGACAAATAATGCCTCATCAATTTTCTTTAGAGTAAATAAATATCAAACCTTCTTTTTATAATAATTTGTATATACTTACAATAGAATATATATTACAAAAATGAAACAAGTAAGATATAAATATGCCCAATTCAGGGTTTGAATCCAATGCTGGACGCTTGTCTGAGAGTCTTTCCAAACATTTGTAATTATTGCAATGTACTTGGCTCAGGGTCTACCTTATTCCCGCGATGGTTAGTACTTTATTCTAGGTAAATAGACATTGGCATAAACCTTTTATAGCAATGACGACCTTTGTTGTAATAAGCACTTATAAAGGTATTTAGGTTGATTTTAGGGCCTCTTCAGCAGGACATTTGACCCCAAAAGGCCCCCAGTTTCTTCTATTCTAGTTTATTATAGGGGGCTCTAGCTGTGAGATGCATCATATTCAATGCCACTAGGGGTCTCCCATTCCAAACAAGAACAAAATACGTAGTTTGATGGTGTATTTTGACGTCTGTTCGGGAGTTGATATCTTCACCAGCTGTGCTGGTAAAAATCTATCTGAATTGACTCATGCAGATATCATGTTCTAGGATGAGCAGGTATATTAAAGTTATTTTAATGTTAAGTCACAAAATTCATGCAATGTCATTTTATTCCCCTGATACAGCGGCAAGAAACGTTAGCTAACGTCATGCTAACATGCTTACTAACTGTTAGATGAACCGACTAGCCGTTCAGCTACGGCTAACAGCTAACACAGCTAACGTTATAAGGCACATCGCGGGGTTAGCCCAACGCTTCCAGCCGTGGTCGATGCAATCAAACCGAAGATAATTCCATCAGCGTTGAACGTTGTTGTACAGTATAACATTACCATACACGCTGGGTTGCTGGCATTAGCAACTTCTCATAGTAGCCAGATCGATACCTAAGTATTGTTTCAATAGATTAGGTCTCTACTGGATTACTGTTTACCACATTTCCCTGAAGGAATATGACATTATTGACAGGCGACCATATTAAACAAACCGTTACCTTGAATACAACGACAGATTTCTCCGGGTTTGGACATTGTTGGAAACATTAGGGGAAATGTAAGTACTTAACAAAATAATATCAATAAGTGTAGTCGTTTTTAGACAATTTAAAAAAGTGTTCCAAATTATATCTTGTTGTATTTTTTAATTTGTTCACAGTAGAGCTATGAGAAATGGCCGATCTGCCTATTGTTACGCAAGCATGTTGAACAAGAAAGGCAATGGGGATTAAACAGATCAGAACACACTAACATGGTAACACACACACACACACACACACACACACACACACACACGCACACGCACACGCACACACACACACACACACACACACACACACACACACACACACACACACACACACACACACACAGGCTTACTGTACTGGTTGCGACACTGTATTGACGTAACATTACTTTGTCGTAACCTTGAGACAAATTCATCCTGCAAATTGAAATTCAACACATCCTGCACTTGCCTTTACACACTCATGCACACACACACACACACACACACACACACACACACACACGCGCGCACACACACGCACACACACACACACACACACACACACACACATACACACACGTCACACCACTTCCACTCACTCTCCCACAGGCCCTCCAAGTCGAGGCCAGATCTTAGCTGCTTTGTCGCTCCAGACACGACCAATAGATTACAGAGCACGGCCAAGCGGCAGATAAGGCTGCGCCTTATCTTCATGGCCACAGGGCCCGATATAGCATCATGGTGAGGTAGCCGAAAGAGAGAGAGAGAGAGAGAGAGAGAGAGAGAGAGAGAGAGAGAGAGAGAGAGAGAGAGAGAGAGAGAGAGAGAGAGAGAGAGAGAGAGTGCGAGAGACAGAGTGCGAGAAAGAGAGTGCGAGAAAGAGAGTGCGAGAAAGAGAGTGCGAGAGAGAGAGAGAGAGAGAGAGAGAGAGAGAGAGAGAGAGAGAGAGAGAGAGAGAGAGAGAGAGAGAGAGAGAGAGAGAGAGAGAGAGAGAGAGAGAGAGAGAGAGAGAGATTTTTGGAGCGTGCGGACCAAGACAGAGATACACACACAACACAAAAGAGAAGGGGGTGGGGGGGATTGAGGAGATTGAAGAGGAGGGGGAGGAGGAGGTGGAGGAGAGAGAGGGCAGGGGGCGATGGAGAGGGAGGAGGAGGAGAAGGAAGAGGGAGAAAAGGGGGAGAGAGAGGGCAGGGGGGGGAAGAGATTGAGCAGGAGGAGGAAGAGGAAGAAGAGGAGGAGAGGGAGGGCAGAGGGAGGAGGAGGAGGAGAGAAGCAGGGCTTCATATTGTGCTTCTGCCCACAGGGGCCACTTTTCTTTCTTATGTTCCCGCTTTTCTTTTTTCTGTCCTCTCCTCTTTATTTCAAGACTCTTATGACTCTGTGCTGCTGGCCACCACATAACGTGCTGATACCGGCTGTGTGTGTGTGTGTGCTTGTGTGTGTGTGTTACTGTGCGTGTGTGTGCGTGTGTGTGTGTGAATGTGTGTTTTTTCAGTAGCCTGTGTGTGATCATGCATGTATTTTTTAATGTATTACTATGTTTGTGTTTGTATGTGTGTGTGTGTGTGTGTGTGTGTGTGTGTGTGTGTGTCTGTGTGTGTGTGTGCGTGCGGGCATGTGTTTGTATGTCTGTGTTTTTCTGACACAGCTAAAAAACGCGAAAAAATCGAAGGCCGATTAGATCCCGGTTTGATCCAAACACAAATGAAGTCTCAGCATGCACAGCACAGCAAAGGAGCCAGTGTGTGTGTCAGTGATATCCAGCCAGTCAGTGTACGCCGGCTGCTCTCTCCACGCCTTCATACCAAGCAGAGTTGTCTGCGAGACATCCAGATTATCCCGCTGAAGCCTTGTATGTGTCATTGAGCAAATGAGTGCGTTTGTGGCGCTGTGTGTTCATGCATGTGTACGTCCCGCTGGCTGAGACAAATTCATCGAAATGTATTCCTGTCTCCACCTGATTAATGCGGTGAAAACAGGAAGGCACGCTTTGTCGTGGGCCTTATTCCAACGAAGATGTACACACAAATATATGCACACACAGACATTTACATATATATGTATATAATCCTGTATCTGGATTCTTAAACCGCCTAAATTGAACAGTTTCCCATTAGTCAATTATCTTTCATTACAGTGTTTGTTTAGGCATGCCCCGTGAATCAGGTCTCTGAACACTGTATGTTCAATGCATTAGTCTGAATCAAGGCTGTTTGCAAAATGACCCATCTTTTATTAATGTGTGCGCTCGGTCATTGATGAAAGCCAGCTGTTTACAGCGTGAACATCAATAGAACACCGTTGTTTGAGTCGGCGCTGAGCACGGCTTTGTTTACGGGCTACAGTGCGGCCATATGTCTGGCATCAGGCACCACCAGCTCTGCTTGTGACCCTAAACTTCTTAACACTTCCCTGCATGCAACAGGGAAGCTCGCTTCAGTGAACAGCATATGTTTCAGTCAATGTATTATTTCGTTGAATGTCTGATCTTTTGGCAGATTTCTCTCTCTTTTCCTTGTTTATCTCATAAAAACCACTGAAGCTGGTGAAACCTCCCCAAAATAAGCCTGAGTGGATCGATTTCCATGTTGTCAGAGTTTGAAGGCGTGTTGAACGAGACAGCGATGTCGTATCATACGACAGATGAGACCTGATGTACTTTTCCCGCCGAGACCTGAAGTCGTATCGCCCGAAGAAGGATTTGATACGATGAGATACGAAAAAACGTCGTTGTCAGAGAAAGTCTGTCTTGCATTCATCCTACCATCACAACAACTGACGACAACTTTGAAGGCCCATCGGCGTGCATTTCATCTGGGATTAAGTGCCTTATTCCGTTCCAGGATTGACTGGTGAACAAAAGAGTGCTTCAGTCCAACCTTCCTGAATATTGTTTATGAGTGGGAGATCTGAGGCCGAGGTCAGACGGCGTCCTAAGACGCCCGTCATGGTTTAAGTGCCTCACTTACATTCCCATGGTTTGAGCTCTCCGCCGCCTGGTTGCTAAATCG
>NC_044057.1:5193129-5228129 GCF_902167405.1 Gadus morhua
TCAAAGCAACACCAGGAAATACATATGAAGATAAGGAGATTGGTGTGTGTGTGTGTGTGTGTGTGTGTGTGTGTGTGTGTGTGTGTGTGTGTGTGTGTGTGTGTGTGTGTGTGTGTTTGTGTGTGTGTTTGCGTGTGTGTGTGTGGGTGTGGGTGTGCGTGTGTGTTTGTGTGTTTGTGTGTGTGTGAAAATTGGCATGCCACACTTGACAACAGACAGTTTTGGGAGCAGTAATAGAGATATCAGACAAGCCATCATGTTCAGTGTAGTGGAATATATATTCATTCAAAAGTAGCACACACACACACACACACACACACACACACACACACACACACACACACACACACACACACACACACACACACACACACACACACACACACACACACACACACACACACATACACAATATACCAACACACACACACGCACACGCACACGCACACACAATAACAAGAATCTCTATCTTTCATTGGTTCTATACTACTAGATTTATATTTTCACGTCTTTTTTTCTTCTGTCGGTCGTCGTTACTTTAATACCTTTAAATATCCTAATTTAGAGGTTAATATCCTCTTTTATACATAAATCCCTCTTTCTTTTCCCCTAAGTGCTCTCTCTTTCCTCAGTCAGCCTAGGAGAAGACTTTCCTCTGCTGTTCTTCTGGCTTCTCTCTTAAGAGGACCCATATCTAGTAAAGTGCACATACACAGATGCGCACGCTCTCATACGCATGCACATTCACCCACTGACACTCTTTCCCTCACTCACACACCCCCACACGTAACTTGTCTTTGTTTCTGTATCACCATGTTTATTTATTGAGTAGTGAACAAGTGAAGAGGGAGCAGGAGGAAGGGGGAGAGGGAGGGAGAGACAGCAATCAAAGTGAAAGACAGAAATAATGGAAGATATAAAGGATAGTATGAGGCTGAGGAAATGTGGAGGAAGGTTTCGACGTTGGCTGAGTAGGTCTCTCAAAAAGTTATCGTCCAAATGTAGCAGAGCCAAGCCAATGGCTTCATGGGTTGATTGATCCAGATTCTGCCAGATGGTGTAAGATTTCGGTTCTATGTTTTACATGGTGTACCAAGTTCCATTTTGGGAATAAGTTATTAAAGGCTTGGATTGTCCACATCATATCAGAATGTGGCAGTGCTGACATTTTGAATATCATTTCGGAAATGCAACTGATTTCGACAACAAAAGGTTTTATTCGACACACACCCTCCTCAATAAAAGACACAAGATTCATATCAAACTTTGCTAGGAAAAAAACCTCTACATAGATAGACCTAAAAGTTCATAGAATGGAGGTGTCCATTATTCCTGTTGAGCGGGATTGATTGTGAATAGTAGGTGCTCCACTATGAAAGGACAGAAGATTGGCAAACATTATTCACATGTAATCATTACTTACGTGTGCACCCCACTGCCAGAGTCTCTCTGCTGCTCCCACAGAGCTGAGTAGGGAAAGTCTGCTGCTTGGGAGCTGTTGCCAATGGTGGTTTTACACATTGCTGTCATGTTCCTTAATCTTGTTTGCAATCTTTTTGACATTGCACCCACGCACCAACAACAGCATCCACACAATCACACACGCACGCTCAAACGTACACTCGCCGCATATTTTGAGGATTGAGCACATTTCTTAGGATATTGCTGAATACGGCAATTTACCCAGCCATCATGAATACATTCATCCTGAATCCATCCATCTACTCCTCTGTGACTCTGCAATCGCATTCTGCCTTTTAATCCCATCACTGATGCTTGTATTACAACATTCAGCTCATAGTATGTGTGTTTGTGTGTGTATATGTGTGTGTGTGTGTGTGTGTGTGTGTGTGTGTGTGTGTGTGTGTGTGTGTCTGTGTGTGTGTGTGTGTGTGTGTATGTGTACGTGCATGTGTATCTGTGTGTGTGTGTGTGTTTGTGTGTGTGTGTGTGATGCAACCTCAAAGCCCAGGGACCACCAGCACCTCTGATGTTCCATTGGTTGTTGCGATAGCTGGTTCTCATTGGCTAACAAAACTCTGCAGCGGTGTTGTGTTAGCGCTGTGTTTGATGCTCCCCCTGAGGTTGAATTGTTTGTGGTGCTTACATGTAACGATGCATGTATGTGTACGTGTATGTGTGGTTTGTGTGCGTCGGTGTGTGTGAGCTGGTGTGCGTCCATGCTCACATTCTGTATCTTCTTTCCCTTTTTAGTTTAGAAACAGATGAGTGTGTGTGTGTGTGTGTGTGTGTGTGTGTGTGTGTGTGTGTGTGTGTGTGTGTGTGTGTGTGTGTGTGTGTGTGTGTGTGGACTGTGTATTTTAGGCTGCCTTGTCTAGTTCTCCGTCCCTCTGCATCGTTTTTTCAATTAAAAATCACTAATATCCCCAAGACTCCTTTGCCCTAGATATAAGACATCCAGGCCAGTCCCCCTCACACACACACACACACACACACACACACACACACACACACACACACACACACACACACACACACACACACACACACACACACACACACACACACACACACACACACACACACACACACACATCTGTGCAGATGCCCCCACACGTGTGCATGCACACTCATGCAACATGCAAACACACACACAAATGCCCACACATGGGCAGGGCCATGCACAAACACACACATATTCGCATGATTATGCACATGCACACAGACATATGGAAGCCCAAAGGGGACATAAAGGCTTTCTTAACGGTGCACAAAATTTCAGGCGCAAATCAGTGCAATGCTATAGATGGCCAAAATGGTCAAGACTAATATACGGCGCATTTTACATGGTTATATTTTCATTTATTCATATCAGTCAAATGCACTCCTCCTCTTGATAAATTTGAAACCTCCTTCACCCAATCAACGATAACCAAAGTCAGAACACACTAGATTATTAATGATTTTTCTCTTACACTATGTGTGAGATAACTATGTGTTCTCTAGCCACTATGTGCCCCCGTCATTTTAATACATTTAAACACAGATGATAAGTGCGTGCATGCCCGTAGCCAGCTATGACGTAACTGAGGTCAAGATATAATGCAACTGTATGAAATTTTTACAATTGTACATTTGCTGAGCACAATCAATTGGTAAAACAGCCACACTGAACATCAAGAAGAATAGGTGTAGGACTATATAACGGAACTTTAATTCAGTGAACACAGTTGTAGCAGGCGGTGGTATTCATACTCTGAGAACTAAAATAAGAAACAGAGGTGGTCTTCGAAGTAAAAACAATAGAGAATTACAGAAAGATTGTTAATGGACTGGTGTGGTTTGGCTTTGGTTATCATTGAGTGGTTGATGAAGGTTCCAAACCCTCAACACCGCTCACACACAGTGGCTGTAAGGGAGTTGGAAAGAAAGCAAGCAATTATTGAAAAAGGGACACTTTACTTTGGCCTCCAGCCTTTTCTCCGATGAACACTTTTTAAAAAGGTACAAGCATGGCCTCAAGCACACACACCCATTCTCCTTGAACACACTTTTTACATGAACATAAATTAACGCACACACATACACACACACACTTTGTGTGGGGCATGCTGGAGATACAAGGGTCTCACACACACACACACACACACACACACACACACACACACACACACACACACACACACACACACACACACACACACACACACACACACACACACACACACACTTTGTTTGGGGTATGCTGTAGATACATGGTTCTCTCATGCAGTAAGTAACATTGGCACCCTGCAACAAAATGGGATCACTCATTTATTTCTCTATACACTCTTTGACCCAAACACATTACCCCTACACTGTACATCAACACCCAACCTTCATGAACATACTTAAAGGACAATTCCGGTATTTTGAACATTGAGCCCCCTTTCTGGTTTGTCTAGGATGAAATAGAATGGTTAAAACCGAAATTTAGAATATTGGTCCTGTCTCGAGTATTTGGCTTAATTCAATGCCCCTGCCTGCTTCACAATGCCTGGCTATGTGCATTCAAAAACACCCCTAAATGTTTGTTTTCAGGAATGTGAAACTCATTGAATGGTTAGTGGTGCTCGTTGATGTTCCTAATCAAGTATCGTAGCGAAATACAGTTTCTGTCGTGGTTTATTTGGCATTTTGTAAACCTGCATTTTGTAAATGAAACGGAAACCGGACCGGAACCGGAAACAGTTCCGGCCCTGTAGACTTTTCGCTTGGTTCTCCGTATCAACAATAGGGCTAGAACCAAGGCCCCAGGAACAGTGCATACTTCCGCAATCCACCAGTGCTCAGTGGCCAAGCCTGGTATTGCAGCTGTTTAAGCGTGCTGTGGACGGGTCCCTCGATTCAAGGGGCCCAGAAGTAGATATCTCCGTTCACTCCAATACAAGTGGAGACCAGGAATGTGTCTCTGCAAAAAATGTAATTCTAAACGCCACCTCAGGCATTTTATTAGGTGTTTTATTTATTTATTTTTTGCAGGAGAAGGAGGGGTGGGCAGCTGAAAAGAGTCGTAGTGAAACAAATGTTGTTTCGAGAGGGCTCAGTGCACGGCTCCGTTAACTTCTCGTGTCCGAGGTTTTTCCTTTCACATAACATGAATGACGTTGATGGTTTTAAGGCACTGTGTTGACTTTTTATCACTTAAAGTCGCCGAGGGATGTGTAGACAGACCTCTCGCTTATGATGCTACAATGCTAACAATGCTAGACAATGAGAATATTTCTGCATTTCATTTTATTTATTTTTGTTATTTAAAGGACAATGCACATCGATCAACATTTCTGTAAATGTGCCAGTGTTAGCCAGCAGGCCAATTTTCAACTGGAGACCTTTGGCAAGATGTTATAATATACATGCATCCGGCACGTCATGAACTAGGGCGTGGCTGGCTCCCGTGATGCGGAAGCAAATCTCTCCTTGATGTTGCCCTGCGCCATTGAGCAGTTTTCATAGGAATGGTCCGTGGCAAGATCTGAGCGAAAAGACTACAACCACCCCCCTTCCCGTTTCCGGTTCCGGTCCGGTTTCCGTTTTTTTTTTTGACAAAATGCAGATTTACAAAATGCCAAATAAAACACGACAGACACTGTATTTCGCTACCACACTTGATTAGGAACATCAACGAACACCACTCACATTTCACTCACATTTCTGTAAACGAACAATTAGGGGTGTTTTTGAATGCAAATAGCCAGCCATTGTGAAGCAGGCAGGGGCGAAAATAGCCGAATAATCGAGACAGGACCAATATTCTAAATTTCTATTTCATCCTAGACAAACCAGAATGGGGGCTCAATGTTGAAAATACCGGAATTGTCCTTTAACATGTACGTATGTCATCATCAACTACCCATGTGAGACTGATTGCATGGTCCTTCATGCAATGTGAGAGGCCAAAGCATCCCAGTCCTTCAACCAACCTGATAAGATTCTACGATCCGTTAAGCAGAACCGCAAAGAAGGTACATGGTGTTATTTAAGTGTTTTGTTGACTCATTTCAAAGAGGTTATCTGCTGCTATCTCACTGAGCATCCTTCTGTCAATGTAGAAGCTGGCCGCAACCTCCACATACATCTGCTTGTCTTCTACTGCATTGACTGGGCAGTTCAGACACACTAGGGCAGACGAGGTGCCTGAGGGGTCAACCTAACCTCAGGCAGAGAGGGTGCATCAAGGGTCTGAGCAGCAAATATTGATATTCAGATATTACAGCATTATGCTTTTTCAACTGTATTTTAAAGGGATTACATGTTATAATCAAACACTCCCTGCCATCTCACAAACCGAGGCTAGCTTTTAGAGATTTACCAAGGGATCTCTTCTGCAGCAGAGTCGTAGCGATTCATCTAGATTCCTGTAGTCTTAGAGTCAGTGTCTACATGCAGGATGTGGATTGTAATCCAGGTTTTATTAATTATTTAAGGGACGGGGGCGGTGAGGAGATAAGAAAAGAAAATCTTCCCTTTTGTAAGTGCCTTTTCAGGTCCTCATCAAAAACGTCCTCCAATGTCACCACCTCTGTTGGTTCACTGACGATGAGGTGGTACAATCTCGATGAGAAGAACTGTGGCCCTACTCCACCACGTATTCCTGAGGATTTTATATTTAAGCAATAGATCACGACAGGCTGTGGTATGTGCTCATTATACCACTGTTAAGGCGTTGTCCGGCCCCGACGCGCAGCGGAGGGCCGGCGACCCCCTTCACAGGGGTATAATGGTCATGCTCCTTCTAAATACAGGAAAAATGCACTCAACTGAACTATTTTTGGTTCCTGATAGACCTATAGCTGGAAAGGGTTATCTTTTAGACGAATTTGCAAATGTTCGTCTCCAGAGTTCCCTTATTGTGATGATTTGTTTAATATGCCCGCCATTAGCACCAGTCGGTTGCCACTTCAGAAACGGGAGAGATTAGAGGGAGAATAGACAAAATGTAAACAGTGAGCATAAATTACAAAAGTACTATTAGGTGATAGACAATGCCCTATGTTCCGCTAGTGTCGGACACCTCTTCTTTCTTTGCGTAGTGGAAATTCAAGATTAATATGTATAGCTTTGCGTACAATTTCTAAGTTTTAGCCTGAACATTGTTGAACATCATTGTTAGTAACTAGCTGTGGCTAAGGGCAAGCATCTTGGTATCCTCAGGATCCTCAAATAAGTGACTGTCCATGATGGACTTTGGCAATCTCTAAAACTTCTCCTAGATAATACCCTCTCCGCACTGCCAAAAACATTCTCTCAGACAATTTTCAGAAGGTTAAAGCCAGCAATGCGATCTTGCTGTACGGCAGCAGGCAATTCTGTCAAGTTGTTGGTCCCCTTCCTTATGAAAAATTAAGAAAAAAATCTGAGTTATTAGATTTACAAGATTTCCCAGGCTTTCAGCAATGCCTCCATTAATTACCTAACAAATTAAAAAGCGTACTTCACTTACTTAGACTTAACCCTCTAATAGACTGGGAATGTGAGCGAATGGAACTAGTTTTTGTCGGCAGAATATACATTCTGTACTTAAGGTTGAACATTTCAATTTTTCTGTTTCTGTTCTAAAACGACCCCCATTTTGTTTTACGTGTGAGGAGGCAACATGAAACCCCTCACTGGTTTATCATGCACAGGTGTGCCTGGTTAGACCTCATTGGGCTGTACCATTTGGAGCTGAATGGAGAGGGCCTCTGGCCGGGATCCTCTTCAAATAAGTTGCTTCTCAAGCTCTGTGATTACAAACTGCAAATATATAATACAAACACAATGCGCCAGCACTGTAATGATGGGACCAACAGATATTTTGAGTTAAGGAGGAGTCCAATTGTAATACTTTAAGGTACGCCTTAATGATTAGGAATGGGGCAGCTCAACCTGTATTTAGGGAGAGAGCTTAGTAGATGTGGGCAGGGAGAAACATTGGCTGTTTGTTTTGCCCAGTGAATGGTTTAAGTGTTTTCCACTAAAGCCTGGCCTTTGTGGGATGATTCTTTGAACATTGTTCTTATTGTGTGAACATTCTGCACCTGCTGCTTGCTACCATAAAGCACTAGGGCCTTACAGAAAAGGTGTCACTTCGGACCACTTTGGTGTCCAAAGTGGGATCAATAGTGCTACTTTGTAAGGGTGGATTATTTTGTTTGGGCCTGCTATGGGTCCCAAACAACAAAGCTGTGTCACCAGGCCAGTGGATGAGGTGCACTTGGAGGTTCCAGGGGAGGTTACGGTTGCAAGGCCACAAACAATTGAATCCTTCAGAGAATGTCACCCAAGACCAGGAGATGGGGCTGAACTAGGACGCAGGCACCGCCCAACAGTGCCTGCAGTTCCAGCGAGAGATGGCTGAGCGACGGGACAAGGAAACCCAGAGACAGGACATGAGATGGCAGCCTGTGCAGAGCCAGATGGGAAGTCTGAGGGAAGAATCGAAAGACCAACAGAAGGTTCTCAGTCTCCGCCTCCGTCGCCGGAAAAACCAGCAACCTCTGGTGGGCACAGCTTCATTCCAGAGGCGGCAGATCCAGAGGTAGGGGATGGTCCCAGGCGACTGTGCCAAGGCTCAGCAAGAGGACGCCACTGAACACTACCTCACAACATTTGAGCAGTTGGCAGTCGCAAACCAGTGGCCAGAAGAGCACTGGGCAGTCAGGCTGGTTCCAGTTCTTATCAGCGAGGCCCGTGGTGCCTTTGTGTCGTTGGCTGCTGTTAATACCCAGGACTATTGGAAAGTTAAGGAGGCCAGGAGGCCAGCTAAATATGAGATTGACAGACTGAGGTTTAGAGATGCATGCATTAAACCAGGGGAGACCCTACGGGAACTTTGTAATCGTCTCTGAGACATCCTATGATAAATGGATCCAGCCAGATGCCAAGTCAAAGAGGGAGATATGGACTTGATTCTTGAACAGTTCTAGAGAGGCCTGTCACCTGAGGTGACAGTGTGGGGTAAGGAACGGGACCCAGACACTTCAGAAAAGCTACCACAATGGTAGAGGCCTTCCTGGCTTCCAGACGAGAACACCAGGTTTTCTACGATGGAGCCCTACCAAAGACCAACACAGCAAGGGGTAAGTCTGTGGGTTATGGGGGTAGTGAAGGTCCTAGTGCAAGGGATAGTAGGATACCGATCTGTTGGTGTACCAACACATATGTTGAGTTAAGGAGAAGTACGGTTTGAATACTTTAAAGCACCCCTTAATGATATGGAATGGTGCAGGTCAAGCTGTATTTAGGAGAGAGGTTAGTTCTGGTGGAGGGTGATTGGCAGTGGAAATGCTGCTGGTCTATTTGGCGAATGGTTAAGCTGGTTTCCATTGAGTCCTGCTCTTTTCGGGCTTATTTCATGGACATTGTTATTGTTTAGTGTACACTCCCCAACTATCCCAGCTGCTCGCTACATCCCAACACTACGCCCTCACAGCGTTACTACAACAAGCCTTATGTTTGGCATGCAGGAGAACTACAGAATAGTGGTTGGTCAATAAGAGGTTACGAAATTAGCCTGAAGCAAATTTTCTCGCGCGTGAGATTCAACTCAAGCAAAATTTGTGGGAAAGTTCAAATGTTTCTACTCGAGTGAATGATGAATGTATCGCTCGCGCGAGTAGCATCACGTGAAATCTGTGTGAATCAGGTCGTTTGTGGCAATCAAGCCATTGGCCAATCAAGCCTGCTTGGCCCGTGGAACAATCACATCTATTCACTTCTTTGATTTGACTGTATTTGTTGAACGAACTGTGACAGTTTGTGTGTGTGTGGTTGTGTGTGTGTGTGTGTTTGTGTGTGTGTGTGTTTGTGTGTGTGATTGTGTCACCATATCTACCTACTGATCGATCAGCATCTCCACGGTTAGCGGCTCGTATCGGTAGCGTAGCTCGCGGCGGCGCTCTGTGTTCCTGATGTGAAAAAGCAGCATTGGGAAATCCAGTGCGGTATTTAGAGGCATGAAAATGAAATTTAGTGAAGCACACTTGAACGAACACCACACACACACACACACACACACACACACACACACACACACACACACACACACACACACACACACACACACACACACACACACACACACACACACTTTCACTCACCTTAGGGACTGTATAAAGCTATGTTTACGAGGTTCAAAAAACCCTCAGTTCAATATTTTCCTAGGATGCTCCTGGGAGGGTTTTGTAAGCTTTTATTTGCCTTGCTCAGCATTCAGAAATTAAAATATTATGTTTGATCCAGTACGACGCAGAACCCTGCTAATCCAGACGCACATTCATGTCTACTGGTATAGGGCTTCACCACTGTACAAAAAAACAGGCCTGCATGCTGCTCCTGTATCCGTTCCGCTGTGGTAAGATGTAGATCAGTATGTTTCAAAGACACTCATCTGATATACAGTACCTGAACGATTCTTTGATCAAATTAAACATGCTGACCTTAAAATCTGCCAAGGATCAGAAATATGCTTTGAAGACAAACAGTAGATGTATTCCTAACAACAGATAATCATGCTGAAGGATAATTCCAATTTGAAGAAGACAAGAGAGAATAATAAGAACGAAAAAGTACTGAATGCGGTCTTTTCTGTAAGTTCATAAATGTCACACCTAATATATAAACAACAATTTATGTGTAATTTGGCATTGAATATACTCATTAATCAACATTTAAGTTCACACTGAAATACAAATGTGCAGACGACAGAGTTCGATACAATAATATTAAATATGTATACATTTAGGCCTTTAAAGTGTATACATATAGTTTGAAAAAAAAGTGTTATAGTGTTATAACTAAAGTTATAAGCATTATAATAGTTGAAATAATATAAACTTTTTGAGACTTGTTCAAAGATATGTTTAGGTAAAATTATAATGGTAGATTCTTAGAGCACACCCTATAGACCAGTCTCTGTCTGTCTGTCTGTCTGTCTGTCTGTCTGTCTGTCTGTCTGTCTGTCTGTCTGTCTGTCTGTCTGTCTGTCTCTCTGTTTAATGAGGTGCCTCTTTAATTACATTTTAATGGAGTTGGAAACAGCTGCGGTGGGTCTTGTTAAACACACACACACACACACACACACACACACACACACACACACAGACACACAGACACACAGACACACACACACACAGCTCATATTCCATCGGAAAACATCTCAGCCTGTCTCCCCCACACCCCCTCTGCTTTGGTCCAGCGAGTGTGTTTATGTCAGGGTCTGCCTCATTGACCAGGGTGATCAAACCATTGAGTCTTTATTTCCTCTCTCTTGCTACTTTCGTATGGAATGAACAACACACTATATCAGTGGGTTGATACAAGCCAATGTTATTGTCTTTGTGCCCAAGGGGGAATTAGCTGGGTTTCCCCCTTGTTACAGAATTCCTAATGACTTTGGATTGATAGGGAGATACTCCATGACCATGTGTATATTCATTCTGAAAGATTCACTCACTTTAAATCTATTGTAAAGTGTTTTTATCCCATAGGTGGTCCTTTATTTTTTACCGCCAGCGCCTTCACATCTCTTTCCTCACAAACCAACTCATCGCGCCCCTCTGTAAAACAGCTCTACCAAAGCTACTACTAATAACAGGCTGCTAAGCATTACTTCAACAATATATTACTTCTTATCTGGCGTTCTGTCATCTGCATTTGTGCATATCTTCGCATGCTCTGTAATAACGCTAGTGATGCGATGCAATTTCATTTGAACGTAACGCAATGTACAAACCGCGTTTGTACATTCATTTTAAGCAGGCCTACCCCCACACATTCAAAGCAGTGTGTCTTTATTGGAACCTATCGGGTCGTGTTTCCAATGAGAGCTGGAAACACCGGTCCGCTCTGTGGCTCGTCTTTGGTGAGACCCGCTTAACACTGAAGCTCTGCTGTAATCGAGTCGGACTCGGACCGAGAGTGGAGCCGGAAAATACAGACTTCCTCCACACAGCACCTACGTGATATGGCAGTTTGACTTTTACTGTGTAATTCCAATAAAACTCATTTTGTTTTGACCAATTAAACAGTTTAAGGAATTAAAAGTTTTTTTTCGCTAGCCTACAGCCCTATTTTAAAATGTTGCAGGTTGGCATAGCGCCAATATTTCATTGTTAGGAGAGAAGACTCTTATTGCATAAACCTATTTATAGGCACTTTTTTCAATCACCTGCCTTGTCAAAAAATGTACGTGTGTGTGTGTGTGTGTGTGTGTGTGTGTGTGTGTGTGTGTCAGATGTTCATCCCCTGATCTCTGAGATGGTTGGTTGCTCCGTTTCCTCTGCGATTCCTTACCGATAGTTCCTCTAAACCCTCCGCAGTCCAACCTGTCGGAAACACGGCCTCTATTGCCAGTGCTTGTCTGAGTCAAATGCAGTCAAAAGATACAGAGAATAATAAAAGGGCTGCATTGGAGCGGAGCTTTTCACATTCGTACACACAGACATGATATATGGGAGAGGTTGTGGGAGAGTTTGTATTATTATACCATCTGTTCATTTCTTTGTTTCCTTGTATTTGTAGGGAACAACAACTTGAACATTCAAACATATTTTCCTTATTCATGACTGTGTGTGTGTGTGTGTGTGTGTGTGTGTGTGTGTGTGTGTGATTGTGTTCTCCTGGCAGAGACTTCATCTACCTCGTTTTTTTAATCTCCATCTTCCTCTTCTCGGAACTCCCAGTGGGTCTGCTCGTGTGTGCTCTCAGCAACCCATTTGATTAGTGGTTTAATCACAGAGGGCTGGATCGATGCTGGTAAACTAGTGCAATGATATCCACTCAAACACTCACAGATGCGTAATGCCTGAGGGTGCATTTCTTCCCCAGCAGTTTGATCAATTTCCGTTTTTTAACATATTAAAACATTCTCAAAATGGAAATTGTGGAAGCAATTCATCAGTATAAAACGGAATCGTATTTATTACAAGTGAGAAGTTTTAGAAATCCCAATTCTCTAAATGCTATATTTGATACCCAGTCCCCTTGATACCCAATTGATACCCGTTTTCCTTGCAGAGGTTTGTGGGAGGTACTAGCATGTAGCCCGCTAAGGCTCGATAGAGCAAGACAAGGAAGGGAGCCAGCAGCTCACCCACCAACGACAGCTCAGTGCAGGAATAAACAGAAGTGAACCTGGTTTTACACATTAGCAGTCTATCAAACCGGTAGTTGCCTAGCAACGGCTACGGAATCGGAGCACATGAAGCCAACATGGCTGACACAAAACGGAGCCATATGGAAGATGGTGCGCGGGTTCAATACCCTCGTCTAATAAACAAACAGTGGAGCAGTGATATCGAACAACGAGAAAATAACCGAGACACAGAATGAATCCATCAAATATTATCACTGAGGTGAAATTATTATATTACGATATGGTCGAAATACCCACATTGTATTTGTTCCCCCAGGGCTATATTTCCAAGATATCAAAGCAACGCTAAAATGAATAAATACATGATTTTCTTAATGCTTTTCTCAGGCTGAATTCAACCGTGTAACTGATGCCAGGATTATTTTGATAATATGTTAATGCTTTTACTGTGATTGTATGCTGTCTAGAAACCAGTGCAGACTCAAGCTCTCTGAATCTCTGAGAGAGAGAGAGAGAGAGAGAGAGAGAGAGAGAGAGAGAGAGAGAGAGAGAGAGAGAGAGAGAGAGAGAGAGAGAGAGAGAGAGAGAGAGAGAGAGAGAGAGAGAGAGAGAGAGAGAGAGAGAGAGAGAGAGAGAGAGAGAGAGAGAGAGCTTTTTGAATGCAAGCCCACAGGTGTTTTTGGTTCGTACATCTGCTCATATTCAAACACACCCACACGTGCACAGTGTAGATTACAAGAAGCTCACGTGTGTATGTGTGAGTAAGAGACAGTGTGTTTGTGGTTTTGGACGTCTACACATTCATACACTCCACACACTACTCTCTAATGGGACACACACACACAGGCAGGGAAGCATTTTGACAGGCTTAATTAAGCACTCCAGGGAGAGGAATCTCTCTCTGAAACTCGTGACGCTACACAGCAATTAGTCTGTATCGATCTGTGAGAGGAGAAGACAGGAAGGGGGAGGAGAGGGAGGGAGGAGAGGGAGGGAGGGAGGAGAGGGAAGGCAGGGTCCGGGGGAGACACAGAAGACTCATGTGAGGATTAGAGATGGGTCAAAGAGAGAGGGACACACACCACACAGAGAGGTGTCCACACACACATACATGGATACATGCACATACACACTCACTTACACGCACAAAACCCATACACACACAAACACGCACACACATACAGAAGGACATCCACACACACATGCACACAAATGCATACACGCACATACACAACCACATGCATGCCTCCCCCAGTGTGATTTGCTGTTGGGTCCATTGTTGCTCTGACTTTTTGACCAGTTGATCGCGACCACTCAAGCTCTCCCACCTGCTCCAATCACTGGCTCTTTTGTTGCAGCGCCTTTGTTGGCTTTCTGTGTGTAAACAAAAGCCGATTCCAAGCACACACACACACACACACACACACACACACACACACACACACACACACACACACACACACACACACACACACACACACACACACACACACACACACACACACACACACACACACATTTTAGAATGTGTACACAAACATGCAGATACACACTCTTTAGCTGTGTTCATATTTGAGCCCAAGTTTCGGATGCAATCTCATTGTAATTCTGAGTACTTCAATGTGGACTTCCTCCACCACAACGTCATTGGATAGTTTATCTCAATCATAATCAGTTGATTATGACACCAAAAACATTTGGTGTGCAGTCAGGCAATCAGTGTGTGTTTGAGAGGAGTGTGTGTCTGAGTGGTGTGTGTGTGTGTGTGTGTGTGTGTGTGTGTGTGTGTGTGTGTGTGTGTGTGTGTGTGTGTGTGTGTGTGTGTGTGTGTGTGTGTGTGCGTGAGTCAGGGCTTTCCTTTTTAAGTGAATTATGTAAGTACATGCTTGATAAAAAAAGTTACGCTCACAGAGTTGAGATGACCTAGTGTGGCGTATGTAAAGGGAGTAATCTGAAAGCACCGGCGCACTCTTAAATTAGCGGACTAATCCCCGACGATGGGATAATCAAATAAAAAGGATTATCTGGGAAAGGCTTCATGTGGAAGACCGGGGTCGCAATGGCCGTTGACTGATAAAGGTGTGTGTGTGTCTGTGTGTATGTGTGTGCATGAGTTTGCTCATACTCCCCCACACACAGAAGTTCAATACACATGTGTTTTTGGATGTGTTCAGGTGTGTGTGTGTGTGTGTGTGTGTGTGTGTGTGTGTGTGTGTGTGTGTGTGTGTGTGTGTGTGTGTGTGTGTGTGTGTGTGTGTGTGTGCGGGTGCGTGTGTCAAGGTGACTGTCTGGAGGTTAATAACAAGTGACCCATAGAAAGGACCAAAGCAGGGCTTAACATTTCTCGCTCTCTCTTGCTCTCGCGCTCTCTCTCTCTCGCTCTCTCTCGCTCTCTGTCTCGCACCCTGCTTCGCTCTCGCTCGCTCAAGCCTTATAGCACTCTCTTTATTTTTACTTTCAGCCCCTCCTGCCCCTGACCTCTACTTTACCAGAAAAATGTATATCATGGTCAAGACCTGTCTAAATTGACTTGGCTATTCATAGTCTCAAACAGAGATCCAACCAAGAAAGAGGAAAGTCATTTAGGAAGCGGTATTTCGGGAACAGGCCTTTCCAAACCTCCCCAAAGACCTTAAAATGAAGGGTCTATATTTAATGTGTTCCCGTATTTACAGCTGGGTGATGGTCAACTGTAAACCAGGTCAGTAGTAAGTAAAGAGAGAGAGAGAGAGCAGAAGAGAGCAAGCCACTATCTTTCCTACGTGTCTCCATGAGGGTGAGGTGTTGTGTTTCACACCACTATGAATGACATGGCAAGGTCGATTCCTCCAACCAATCAGGGAAGAGATGCTCTGATTCATCATAAGTGAGCCTTATCTAAATTGGTCCATACAGAGAAAGGTGCATTTAACACCAAACTGATATCCACAGAGGTCATTTCACTCACTAATAGCTGATGGATGGCTAGGCCTTTTAACAAACAGCTTGGACACCTGCAGCACTTTTTCAAAGGTAGGTTTTCCGCCGAAAACGATCCTTGTAAACTCATTCCCATTCCCTGCTTCTTGTCCACAGATTGGGACAGACTTTTAAACATTGACCAATTAACCTTTCCCCTTCCCCACATAGAAAACAGGGAGCCCATTTCCCAGCAATGAAATGGGACTTTATTTTTTTTCTGTTGACATGGAGGCTATTCTTGTGCCATCCGCAATTAGCTCAATGCTAATATACAGAATGGTTGGACGATTGAACACTGACTGGCAGACGGCAGAAGCATAGCATCAAAGAACCTCAGGAAAGATGTTCACACAGATTACAGCTCACTCTAAGAGGCAGGCCCTCACTTACACAGAGAATTAGCTCGTCGTGAAAAGAAGCATCCCTGAAACGTGTGTGATTAGACACGCCTGTGCACAACGAGAGCACTCCTTCAAACACAGTTCATTATTCCCAGCATGTGCACGGCACGCCCAACATGTTTCCCCCTAAGTGCTCACGTCTCTTCCCGTTAATCCACCGTCCTACCTGGCCTCTCTTTCTGCAGAACTCTTTTGCTCTCTCTCTCCGTCTCGGTTTCTCAACAGTATCTCCCACTCTCTCTCTGTCTTTGTCTCTCTCTGTCTCAGTCTCGCTCTGTCTCTCTCTGCCTCTGCCTCTCACTGTTTTTGTCTCTCTCTGCCTCTTGTCGTGGCAATTTCTCTATCAGAGTTTGCGTCTAAGGCGGATGTGATATTTAGATGCAAAAAGCACACAATACTTGTGGACAAATTGGTCGTCATATATATTTGTAATAAAAGTACGAACAAAGATACATCACAACATGCATCAACAAACAACATAACAGGCATACACTACAATTATCTGAGGCCTCAGATGGGAGTTCTCCCTGCGTCTTACTTCATAAACTAAAGGTACGCTCAGAGAAATCCATCGAGTGTTCCAAGTCGTGAGTTTTTGTTCACTTGGGTTGGGTTCTGGAGGGGGTGTGTCCCCCAATAAACCAAAAGCCTTTGTTTACCAGATGGTAATCTTTACAATCGAAGCTCCCCTGGATGCCATTCAAGGGGGTCGCGGCTGTGCCATGTAACCTTTTGCTTCCTCAACGCTAGCCAGGTGGTTGAGGAGCAGGCCCACACATCAAAGGATTGCAAGGAAACAGATTACATCTCACAAAAGGAGAGGAAGAGGCAGGCAATAAAATGCATCACACGAAACCCAAAGGTTCACACTTTAGGTGACCCACAAGGAGCGTTGAAGGCAGGCAATATATATGCATCACACAAAATAGTAAGTTCAAAGATAGACGAAAATGTAACATGTAGATTTTCCTTCACACTCTCTCTGTCCCTTTCTGTCTCTTTGGCATTGTTAAGCATTTAAACAGATAGGATGTGCATGGTTAATACTTACAAAGAGTACTAATACGCTAATACGCACACATAGACATGATGCATTAAATTGTACTCCAGCACAAAATTAACGGCTGGCAGCAGCCTATAGTTTCTGTTTCCTATAGCAAGAGATTATGTTTTACATTTTTTTTCCAAAAACTCCTTTCTGTTGTGCTCTCTTTCTCTATCACACACACACACACACACACACACACACACACACACACACACACACACACACACACACACACACACACACACACACACACACACACACACACACACACACACAGAGGCATGTTATTAGGTACATGCTACAGCACAATGCTTTTTGAGCCGACGACCTCAGAGTCCATTCAGAACTGGAAATAGCTCCGGGTTAGACTGTTAAAACACTGGCGTGTGTGTGTATGTGTGTGTGCCCGCATTTGGGTGTGTGTGTGTGTGTGGGTGTGTGCGTGTGACAGAGTGTGTATGCTCAGTGATTCTGAGGATTGTGCCCCCCAGTCTAATTGAGTTTTCAAGGAGCTCTTATCCTCTAACCGAAAAAGTGTGTTTTGGATGTTTACAAGTTTGTGAGTGTGTGCGCACGCGAGTTTTGTGTTAGTGTGTGTGTGTTTTTTTATAATTGTGCGTCTATATATGTCAACCTTAACGTGTACTTCTTATATAAGCCCTTCGTGTTTGTGTGTGTGTGTGTGTGTGTGTGTGTGTGTGTGTGTTTATGGTTCAATGCACATATTATTTTATGACGTCTCTTAACGTGTCTCCCTTTAACTGTGTGTGTTTGTGTGTGTGTGTGTGTGTGTGTGTGTGTGTGTTTGTAAAGAGCATATATGTAGCGCATATGGGGAGGTTTTGCCTCACAGGGATGATACATTTTAAAATGCAACAGGGTTGAGTTGGAGCTGATTTCATGGGTACTTCATCGTTACCAACCAGGCCAGCCAGCTGAAGGAACCAATCAGATTCACCATATTCTCAATATACTCAAATCAAGTAGTATTGGAATATCATATACTGTATGTATTAGAATATAACAATAAATAAAAAACGTCCCCCTCCGCATCCTGAAATTCATGGCCTATTAATGCAGGTAACATACGACACTGTCTTTTACACTGCTTCTATATATATCACAGAACTGCATTACCATCTCTAATCTGCAAGTTTAATACTGTGTGTATGAACTCTATCCCCAATGTGTTGCAAAGAAACACTCTTTTATTTTGCTATCTGTTGCTCTGCAATCAATAAGACATGTTATTCTTGTATTAACATGAATATTACATGAACTGTAGGAAACCTCTTTTTGTCACAATTTTTTTCATTAACATTTTCCCCACTCCCTTGACCCCCAAAGACAGTTAATAACATATACATATGAACTACCTTTGCCAATGCACAACGTTATTGTTTATTACCTTCAATAGCACCGGATTTTCTTCCTTTTCACAGTCTATCTCTCACCCTCTCTGTCATTCTCCCTCTCTTACTCTCCTTTAAGGTATCATCAATCCCTTTTGGCTGAAGGGCAGAGGGAATGGGTTAGATATTTCACAAATACATTCACATAATGGTTCTAGTACAGAGTCAGGCTTTAACACACACACACGCACGCACGCACGCACGCACGCACGCACGCACGCACGCACGCACGCACGCACGCACACACACACACACGTTTATATAAGTGCTTTTGTATTTGATACAGTTAAACACTGTCTGTCTGTCTGTCTGTCTGTCTGTCTGTCTGTCTGTCTGTCTGTCTGTCTGTCTGTCTGTCTGTCTGTCTGTCTGTCTGTCTGTCTGTCTGTCTGTCTGTGTGTGTGTGTGTGTGTGTGTGTGTGTGTGTGTGTGTGTGTGTGTGTGTGTGTGTGTGTGTGTGCAAATGTATGTGTGTCAGGAAGACACGCATAAAAAGGAACTACCAAGTGCTGCAACTGAAAAAATTGTGTGCCTTTGCTTAGTAGGCCTTTCAAAGGACTTGATTGAACAACCACCCACGTGCCAACTCACGAAAGGATCATTCTGCTGCTGTTTACAAAATAATTGGAACTTGTGATTCATCACAATGGCCATCTATTACACGTTTTAATCTCAAATATGATAATTGAATATCGTTGAGTGACGTTAAATGTGTCGAAGACAAAACAGACTCTTCTATAAATAACTTTGGTCGAGTCCCACAAACTTCAGCTCCCTGATGATGATGGCGCTACCACTGCAAGTTAACAAACTAAGGAGAAGACTACGGTTCATTGCTAGAGATAAACGGGTCAGCCGAGGTGGACTTGGCTATAGTTCAGTCTGCTAAGGTTCACGCTACAGCTAAAACACAACTGTGATCTTACCATACAACATCAATACACCATTCTAATGCTAATGCCATGCTGCTTAAGCTACCAGAGTTGGTTGATGTAAGTGGATTAATTTGCCAATGCTATCATATCTTGCCGCTGCAGCTGCTGACCAGAACAACAAGCATGTAGCGTGGCAAAGATGTACTTTAATGCATACAATATAGATGAGAGTGTATAGCATCACAACCGCCAGCATAGGAAACATTTAAAATGAATGAATGAAGTGGAATAGAGCCTTTTCAAGATGTGAATAATACACACGAACAACCTTGCTCGGAGGTATATCTCCAACAGATAGGTTGATTTGATTTGATGTTATTGATGTTATTCATTAAAAAGTGCTTTTCAAGTGACACAGGGACGACTCTAGGATGAACTAATGCTTGTTTTACCTTGAATGTGTTTATTCGTTGCGATAAAATAAACACAATGAGCTGAATCCCACTATTTTTATACAACACAATTTTTGTTTTGTGAAAATAGCGACATAATTGCATATTAGCCGGTCACCGTGGTCAATGTGCCTGTTGTCGGACATAACAGGAAGTAACGGCCTCTTTGTGTTCCTCAATACACAGTCCACTTACTGCATCCATAGTGGTAAACTACATTCATGCAACAACTTTTGGATTCCAAAAGAGGATCCAGAGAGAGTTAAAGCCAACTATGATTTAGAAGACAATAATGCAACCTCTAACATGAATGCCTCCAGAACATGGCTGTATTAAAGAATGCACACCAAATCCCCCTAATCCTTGGACTACCATTCGCTACACTATTTTACACTTGGATTTAAAAGTAAAGTGGCAGTTTAATTGAATCCTTGAAACATCCTAATATATAGGATATTTTCGTGGAAGGGCATAAACCAGGCTTCATGAGGCTATGCCGGATGAACAGTCCATCTGTACATTTTTCGCCGGCGCCATTATTATTGGGGAATGCTGCATGTTCCATATGAGAATCCATTTGGGAATCTGATATCCACTCAACGTGTGGTGCAACGGGACCTTCAGCCTTTGTGTGCTCATGGGGAAACCCGGAAGTTTATTTTCCATTTACCTCCGCCGAGAAGTTTGTGCTGTAATAACAAGGGTAAAGAATAGATACATGCGCAGGGTTGAGTTGAGTCTCATGCGGCTTTCCTTATCATCTCTTTGATTATCAACATCGTTTTCAAACGGTGTCTTGTTCTCTCTTTGAGAGATGTTTTCGTTCTTTCCCCGGCAGAGAGGTGAATGCACAATTTATTTGGGGGGATATAGAAACAATATGTGTTTTATTGCATTACAATGACTTCGTTCCCGGCCGACGGAGGCAGTGGTGGGGTGCGGGCCGCTTGTTGCCTTGAAATGAAGTGTCACGCGGCGCCGTCACGAACCAAAGCACGACATCACAATGTTCTGAAGTCGTGCCCGCGCAAGGTTCCACCGATCTGCAGGGATTAGTGGGAGGCAGCCGGCGGAGGTACAGGAATCCATTAAGGGTCAGAGACACACCAAAGAGAAGGAAGAGGGAAACAAATGTAGTACACACGCACACGCACACGCACACACGGGCACACACACATGGGCACGCACACACACACGGGCACACACACGCACGCACGCAGCCAAATACAGTAATTCTGTGCTCTTATGTGTATGTATATCTATACATACACACACGTGTGCATGGAGACCCCATGAGGTTGGTCTTAACGCTGCTTGATCCCCACTGTGCCACAAAAAAAGCATGGTATTTTCTTGTGCAGTGGATGAACAGGTCCCCATTATGCGTAAATATGTTGTACAAGAGGAAGGAGTGGTGTGTGTGTGTGCGTGTGTGTACATACACACAAGAACACACACACATGCGGGTGCAGCCTGAGTGGTGATCAACTAAAGCGTGACAGGACTTTGAAAGGCCGCCTCCAGCAGTGAGGACGAGAACCAGACGGATCACAGACGGCTGTGAACCCCCCATAACCCCTCACTGGTCAGAGAGAGGCTTTATACATCTGCTCAGTGAACAGCAGCGATACCCAATCACAGCGGCACCATTTGTGAGCTATTCGAATAATAAATAGCCAATGCGATGGAGAGCCCCTATCAGCCCTCACCGCGTGTGGAAACATCTCTTTCTACACCTGGTCAGGGCTGATGTTTACACATCAGGGAGGGAGAGAGTGACAGGCAGACAGACAGACAGACAGACAGACAGACAGGCAGACAGGAAGAATCACCTCTAGGTGTTTCAGTGTACTGGAGGCCAGATTTCACACACTCATACCCCACACATTCTGGATGTTATTCTGGGTGTCACAATAACCCTGGGGGTTTAGAAAATACTGTTTTTGGTCTGTGTGTGTGTGTGTGTGTGTGTGCGCGCGTGTTTCCGTGTGCGTGTGCGTGTTTCCGCCTCCGTGTGAGTGTTTCCGTTCCCGTGTGAGTGTTTCCGTTTCCGTGTGAGTGTTTGTGTTTCCGTGTGAGTGTGTGTGTGTGTGTGCGCAATTCGTAAGTTCGTAAATGTACATATTTATCCTAGAGAGAGAGAGAGAGAGAGAGAGAGAGAGAGAGAGAGAGAGAGAGAGAGAGAGAGAGAGAGAGAGAGAGAGAGAGAGAGAGAGAGAGAGAGAGAGAGAGAGAGAGAGAGAGAGAGAGAGAGAGAGAGAGAGAGAGAGAGAGAGAGATGGTTGAAGAGAGATGAGTCCTTTTTCCATCAGATTTTCAAGCGAATTAACTCTTAAAGCGAATTAATTTGTAGCGACATAAGAAGCGCCTAAACGGTTTTCCATCGACAGAATGATTATAGCGAATTAAAATTGTGTCACAATGCCCCGTGTTGAAGCGCATTTTTCTTTTATGTCGCTAGAACTTTCCCAAAACCACCTTTGCAGAGCGAATTAACTTAGTGCGACAAAATCAGCGTTAGAGCGATATAACCCTTTTTCCACCACATATGTCGCACTAACTTTTGATGCGCATCATTTTAAAGCGCATTATCTTTTTGATGGAAAAAGGACTATAGATTGAGCGAGCGGAAGTCATAGACAAAAGGTACTAAATCTCACCACTCAGTGATTTAGTTTATTCTCTATTTTACCTTTGAGAAAGGTTGATGAACTAGACTGCCTGGCTTCACTTCCAGAACATCTGTTTCAGAAAACGAGCGAGGAGTCTGTGTCTATGTGTACGTGTTTGTATGTGCATGTGTCTTACTCCATTCCCTGCTTGTGCATTCATAGCTCAGTGAATGCCGGGTCCTCATTGCTGCAGTGTGAAGCCCTCTCTCATCGCCTGCCTCGCCGCTCCATCAGCATGGAAGTGAGCGAAGGGGGTAGGAACGATACGCTAGGCCGCTGCGGACCCCCAGCGCTCTCCTTACAGCCGGAGGGGGTCCTCTCCTGCGCTCACACAACACAGCGTTATTCATGTCAGCCATCAGAAGGCACAGGTGGAGGCCGGTGAAAGGGTGGAGAGGTAGACGGGTTGCCGGTGGTTAGGGTCTGAAATGAAAAGATATGCTAATGGGGCTAACGTCATCACACGCACCACACGCACCGCACGCACGCACGCACGCACGCACGCACGCACGCACGCACGCACGCACGCACGCACGCACGCACGCACACACACACACACACACACACACACACACACACACACACACACACACACACAGAAAGGCTGTGGGTATACAATTTATGAATATAAATCTTCTCAGGTACACACACACGCGTAATTAAATCTGCAACAGGCATGAATATACAGACTGATCACATGTTCACCCCTGCCGTTAATTTTTGCGGCCTGATCTAATCATCCAACATAATGAGTGGAATGCAGTCCACATACGTTGAATTACATACACACCGTTTTATCTCTATGGCATCACATTGCACATCTGGACCTATAGGCAGACTCAGCGGTGGATCCTGAGGACATTAAAACCACACACACACACACACACACACACACACACACACACACACACACACACACACACACACACACACACACACACACACACACACACACGGAAACACACACACACACATAGAAAAAAACACACAAACGTACACATGGAAACACACACACACAGACACACACGCATACTCATATATGATCAATTGACTGCATATAAATATATGGGCACTAACATTTATCTTAGTATTCAATCTTTTGGCATGGAACACACACACACACACACACACACACACACACACACACACACACACACACACACACACACACACACACACACACACACACACACACACACACACACACACACACACACACACACAGCAACAGACAAAGACACACACACAGACCCCTACAATGCAGTACCATTTGTCTGCTGCCAGTTCCGCACTTGTTGCTAGTTTATTATTGGGGCCTTGGCACCTTCCGAGCTCTCTGACCATGATGCTCTGCCTGTGTTGGGGTCCCTTGCTGTTAACATGCGGCAGGGGAGCCTTCTGACTCACCCGGGAACACTCCCAACATCGATGGAGGTTGATGTTCCATGTTGAGCCTAGTTCAGCAGAATCTATGTGGCCAAAGGTAGGGAGATTATGTGTGTCTGTCTGTCAGTCGTATGTTTGGTTTGTCTGATGTGTCTGCATGTACATAAAATGGTAGAGTTTTTTTTTTTGTGCGCGTGTGTGCCTACGACTGCATTACACACAACGAGAGATATTGTGTGTAGATGCTCTAGCGTAGAGCTGGCATCTGTGGGTCAATGTTAGCTTAAACGTGGCCTTGTCCATTCAGCCATGTTTAGCAGCACAGCAAGAACAAATCCACAACATCCATTTCAAGTCCCTAATTAGCCACATTTCCCAACATCTATTCCGATATATGATGCAGTGTTGTTTTTACATTTTTACTAAGCCATGGAAATATGGAGAAACATAATCGGATTCATTAATTTATGCAGCGAATTGTTATGAAATCTGTGAGAAAACGTTGCAATATCCGGGACATGTAGGTGATTAAAAATAGTTGAACCATAAGAAATCATACATTAGTCGGAGATGTGAATGGCAAATCTTTCGGGATTGTTATTCTGGCTTCCTTTTAATGGCTTTTATAATTTCAATCATGTTTCCTAGTTGTTTGTGTGCCACAGAACATTTATACTAAATTTTCATTTAGCAAAAACCCACTTTTTATTTTGGTGGGATGTTGGAATTTGACCGCGTTTCAAATCTTCCTGAATGTTCTTCATTGTAAAGTGGCGGTTAAGCCTAGAGGAGGGACTGCATATTCATAGATCCTTGCGTTCCTCACGACTGTAGGGTTGTTGCAATGACACTAAGCCATGCTTAGGTGTACCGACATCACCGGTGCCTCATTGTATCTCTGCCAGCTTCACTACATCAGCAACTCAAACCAGCTCTGCCTTTGATTGTGCAGAGTGGCTGAGGCTATATCCAGCATACCGGATGCGAAAGCCCCCGTTGTTTTTTAGGCAACAGTTCGTCGTGTGCTAATGCTAGATTTTTAATCACACTTGCCTTCAGTTTTTAAGCAAACGATAGTGCCAACATTTGGCCATGAATAAACAAAATGAGACCTTGTTCATCTGAGAAACTAATCGTCAATAAGTAAGATGGAGGGCAACCTTTTGTAAAATAACTACCACTGAGCAAAACAAAATCTTACAAGGTATAACAGTGTGTTTGGAAAACTCCCAGAGTTGCAATTTGAGAAATAATGACTTTCAACTTTAACTGGAGGAAACTTCAGCTCTGACAAAGACTGCCAACTGCATTTTAAAAATAATTTGCTGTGTTCGGTTAGATGAAGAAAGTGTGTGTGTGTGTGTGTATGTCTCTGTGAGTTTGTGTCGGACTCTGTGCATGTGTGTATTTGGCTGTTCACATTGGATGCTAGAAAATCTAGAGTTGAAGGCAGGCCCACTCACTTTTCAGAGATAGTAGAACTGTACTCCACTTTGTGCAGTACACATCTACACACATATAACACAGAGACAAGCACAGATTAACATGGGATTGTCCCACACAAACGCACGCACGCACACACACACACACAAACTGAGTGTCCTTGTAGTCTGTGTAGCATAATGCTTGGCTTGCTGCCTGGATTTCTTTTTTTACAAACCTAATTGCTCTCATACTGAGAGTGAGATTAGCGCTGTGAAGATACACACACATGCGCACAGATGTACGCACGCATGTGTGCGTATGTACTTACACGTGCACACACACATGCACCTGCACAAAAACACAAACACACACTCACATATGTTTGTGGGAGTTGGACCATATATCCTTCCGTTTCTCCCTCTGCTGTTCTGCCAGTGCATCCTGTACTTCTCTGTCCTCTTATCTCTCTCCTTATCTCCCCCTTTTTCTGTATTTCTTCTTATGTAATCATGCCAACCTCTCCCTGCCGCATTACTATTTATAATGACACCCTAGCAGGTGTGTCTGTCTGTCTGTCTGTCTGTCTGTCTGTCTGTCTGTCTGTCTGTCTGTCTGTCTGTCTGTCTGTCTTGATGGAAGTACGAGAGATACATTGTGTAATATAACAGAACTAACATATTCTGTGATAAGTAGCCAGGCGAGACTTGTTTGAGGTTGAACAACCTGTGTATTGGTAGTTTGTATGCATATAGTCTCCCCCTTTGTCTCATCCGAATGCACGCTGAGGAAATGATTCATTGCCCCTCGAGTCAAAGGTTAACAATATGTTCTTTGCTCAGCAGATTGGGAACCTCTTTTGTTTGAGTTATCGCGTCGCTCCACTTTATTTCCAAATCATCAGGATCATAACTGCTTTGACATCGCCTCTGTTCGCCTCTCCCTGTCTCTGTGCATGATGCAGTTGAGCTTTTGAAGGTGATTTACGTTCAGCCTTGTTGGCCAGCATTCATTCAGTCCACCGTTGTAGCATTAAATTTGACTACTATGTTTTCATCAATCTCTATTATCTCTCCATCTCACTCACGACTTTGTTCTTATCGAGTCCACACCTCCACCACACACTTACAGAGGCACTTTTTAAAGGAAGATGAACAAGGTTTTAGCTTAATCATTCCTGCCTCCCTTCTTCAGTTCCTCCCCTCCCTCCCTCCCTCCCTCCCTCCCTCACCTCCCTCCCTCCCTCCCTCCCTCCCTCCCTCCCCTCTACGGTCCTACCTTATCTGGCTGTTATATTCCAGAGGCCGGAGAAAGATGATGATGATGGGACTGAAAGACGGACTGCAGCATGGCTGTCCCTCAATCCTGTTGCGTGTGTGTGTGTGTGTGTGTGTGTGTGTGTGTGTTTGTGTGTCTGTGTGTGTGTGCGTTACAGAATGAACACACATGCATGCCTGTGTGTGTGTGTGTGTGTGTGTGTGTGTGTGTGTGTGTGTGTCTGTGTGTCTGTGTGTCTGTGTGTGTCTGCCTGTGTGTGTGTGTATGTGTGTGTGTGGGATGCTTTGTGTGCGTGTTCGTCTGTGGGTGGGTGCCGATGAACAGCTCTGGGTGCGTGCAGGTGAATGAATAGAGCTGTCTTTTCCATGGGAGACAGGTGTACCAATTACCCCTCTCTCTCTCCTCGCCCCATGTCTCCCTGCCCCGCTCTACCTTTCTCCCTCTCCGCCTGCCTTTTTTCTGTCCACTGCCTCTATTCACGCCTTCTAATTATCCCACTGTGTCACAGCCTTTGTGTGTGCGTTAGTTATTTTCAGAGCATAGGCGTGTGCGTGTGTGTGTGTTCGTCCCAGCCTGTATGTGTGATGCTGTCTGTTTGTGGCATCCTGTCTCCTAGAGTGAGGCGACCCTATAGAGTCCAGTTGCATTCCCGTCACTTCACACACACACACACACACACACACACACACACACACACACACACACACACACACACACACACACACACACACACACACCTACACACACACCTACACACACCTACGCACACACACACACCTACACACACACCTACACACACACCTACACACGCACACACACCTACACACACTCACACACACCCAGGGTGTGTTCATTGTGCTGCCACGGGCTGTAGATCGATGGTAATGCTAATTAGGAGCTGGCTCTATTTCCAGAGCCACCGGTAGGTCAGTGAGTCACTGGAACTCTCTCCTGTCACCACCGGCTCTTTTTCTCAGTCCCGCTCGTCGTATTCATGCAGAGTGTGTCACACTCACTTCTGCCGCCGTTCCTTCGGGCAATGTTTAAGTCGGAGCATTTTAACCAATGGCCGCGTCCAGCAAACACCATCGCAAAGTCACAGTGTGGCTCTTGGCTTTTGTTGCGGGGAAATTGCTCCAGGGTCGTGGCGGTGGTAAGGCCAACACATACTTCCACACGGGTTCTCTGAATCGGCGCTGTCCACGGGGAGCTCCTCGCTGCGGTCGTGTGATTGGAGGGGGGGCGTCGATGTGGTCGAGGTGTTGCTGTTTCTGGAGCGTTTGATAAAAGGCCCTTGGTACGCACACAGCGCCCGCGTCACCGCGCGGTGTGAAATGGAATAACCGACGTCACTTCTGGAACGCAGCGAGCGGGACAAGTGACGCTATGAAACTACCGGAACTCCTCTGCATGAAGCGACCCTCACTGACCGGCCTGTTTACAGGCGGTCAGATGACCCACACTGCCCGGCCTGTTAGCAGGCGGTAAGATACACCTGGACCCGCACTGACCGGCCTGTTTACAGGTGGTCAAATACACCTGCACCCGCACTGACAGGCCTGTTTACAGGCGGTCAGATGACCCACACTGACCAGGCTGTTTACAGGCGGTCAGATACGTCCCACACTGACCGGGCTGTTTACAGGCGGGTCAGATACGTCCCACACTGACCGGCCTGTTTACAGGCGGTCAGATATGACCCACACTGACCGGCCTGTTTACAGGCGGTGTCGCGTGGTTTTCGCGGCATTGCACGGTAAGCGTGGCAAGCGGTAAGCGGGCAACCGCCGCGCTACATTGGAAATGAACAGAGCTGCCGGCGCAACCCGACGCAGCGATGCGGGTGGTGGGGACGAGGCGATAACATCGCGTTTGTGTGTTGGTTGTTCACCGTTGGGGGGGGGCGGGAGGGGGGGATGGGGACGGTTAGAGAAAGGCCCTCATCACTACGTCACCGCTGGCCGTTGAGCTGTCGGCCGGTCGTCGGGAGGAGTGTGACGGACGGCGGCTCGGAGCCGCGTGTCACTGGGTCGCGGCGTCGCAGCGTGCTAACTGGCTGCCGGGGGAATCCGGTGGAAAGCCTATTGATTATAAACTGAGGTTTCACTGCGGGTCCAAGGCTGGTGGGCTTATTGGGTCATTATTGTGTTTCCAGATGGAGTCTGGCGACGGGAATCGGTGGTCAATTGTGAGAGGAATGGAGGTTTGTTATCATCGCAGCGTTTGTGCCGACGCTTAAAGAATTACATATGCGATATGATAATGGTTGTTATTGTCGGCGTCTGGACAGAATGTGAATCCTGGTTATTTCCACATTGGTTTGAATCATCTTTTTCCAACCCCCTGTCCCCCTGTCTGGGTGTGTTCGAATGTGTGAAGGAATGTGTGTGTGTGTCTGCTGATTAAGGATGTGCAGCATGTGCGTTTTCAATTTCTTACAAGAGCGAAATGAGCGACGGGATGCCAGCTCGTACAGCATAACACGTCAAATCACATCAGCGCGCACACACACACACACACACACACACACAATCACACACACACACACACACACACACACGAACACACACGAACACACACGAACACACACGAACACATACGAACACACACACACACACACACACACACACACACACACACACACACACACACACACACACACACACACACACACACACACACACACAGTCAGCCGTCAGCCCATCAGAGAGAGGTATGGCCTTTAAGCAGCCATTGTCTTTAATAAGCAGAGTAAATCTAGTCTGCATACTGCTGCAGCGTGATGGTAAACACTGTTGGTTTATCATCCAAATGTCAGCAGAGGGATCGTTGTCTGCAGATGCCGTAGATCACACAGAGGAAGTTGGATGTATGAACAATAAGAGGGGCGAACAGACATGTAGATGTACACTCAGTAGTGGGCTCGTATTTCAGAGTGTTGACTGTGGGAGGAACTAATCGTTTGAACTTTATTAAAAAGAAAATCAATCAATACCGACCAACTCATTTAATTGCGATTATTGCATGATTTTCCATAGTTAATCATGATTTATTGCTAATTAATCACACATTTTATTATCTCTCAAAAAATGAACCGTAAGAAGGGCCTTTTTCACATTTTTATTAGCCTTATCAACATTAGAGGGGACAGAAAATGCTTGCTTTATATAGATGAGTGGAAATGGTTTAATTGAAATCAAATACGAAATACCTTTTCCAGCATTAACACAAACCAACGGACTGAAACATTCCAGTGACCCACAAGCATCACAACTCATTGCAATTAGAACAATGTTTAGAAAGACGCGCAATGATTTAATGTGCCGCTGCTGCCCACATTCTTTTTTAAAAAACATTTAAAGCTCACGTACGTCATTCAGTTTGAAAACTTCAGCCTATACTACTGTTAATCAGCGGTAGCATATACTTTTCATTCATTATGGATTGGGATTTATTTAGGGAGTTCTGCACACATGCAAACACGTTGAGTTAGGTGGCAGATAAATGGAGTAAAAGCGACAATTAAAATATTAGTTTTTTCCAAATGCTGGAAAACTATAGACACATGATTAGACCAAAGTAAAACAACTTGAATTTTTTATACTATACCTTAAACAAAAGTAACCGTACCTTAAACAAAAGCGCTGCTTTGCACTTTAGTTGCAAGTTTGCAACACTTTTGGTCCTTTCTACAACACACTTGCTCCTGCACACTACACACTAATTCATACATAAGACACTTAGTTCAAAAACGAGATCTCAGTGTACCATTGGGAAAACACATCTATTCAAAATACAAAACACATTTGGTAATTGAAAATACTGAAATACACACCTGAAAACACTTTCTTACAAAACTGAACACCTATCAGCCAGCTACAAAAAGGCCAAAGGCCAATTGTGCACATCCCGGGGCAGCGCGGGGGAAATATATCATTGTGTGCCGCCATAAGCCTTCGAGGGTAGCTGCACCATCATGCCAAAATATTTCTAGATGCACTTCATGATGCAGCTGAACAGGATAGTTGAGAGCAGCCCAGGTTTGTTGTTGTCTGGGATAATGTTTGTTTCCATCGGGCTGTTTTGGTCCGGAACTGGTACACCAACCATAAACAATTTGAAGTTGTATACCCGCCATTTCTAAAACCTATAGAAAGGTTTTTTTTCGGCTCAAAGATGGCATGTGTATGACCGCAGACCACATGCCCGCATGCCTCTTCTGCAGGCAAGGGAATAGGCCTGCGGAGACATTGAAGTAAGGTCGATCCATGGATGGATTCGGCACACAAGGCAAGGATCTATAAGCCCACCCACCCACAATTGCCTTGTTTTCCTGTGTTTACAGTACAGTTGTGTATTTTTGGTTTATTTTTGGTTAATTTTTGCTTAAACTGAATTTACTGCACTGTAAAGTAACGTACTGCAATGTACAGTATTGAGCATTTGACTTTTTGGTTGTTTTGAAAACATGCCTTCTGTGGAACTGAATAAAAACAGTGAAAATGGAAGACTGCAGCGTTTTATATAAAGTAGACTAGTGTGCTGCTGCTGATCTGAAAGTGAATTCCTATGATACATCATTTTGTCATCAGAGTGACATTTTGACAAAGGATTGTTAGTTTTCGATAGAGTTTCAATTTGACATAGATGTGAATGGAATATTTCTCAATGTTGTGTCTTATCTGCTTTTGTGTTGAGTTTTGACACAATGAGCAAAGTTTTGCAAAATGTGTTCAAGCAATTGAAGAAAACTGTAAACAAATAAGTAACCAGTTTGCAAAGGTAGCCTTTTTAGCTTCAAGTCTTCCCCCACTGCTCAATCCGGAGGTCCATCTACAGCAGCCGGTGCTGTTATAAGGTCTAGGTTTCAGGTCTTGTCTGCTTCACATTGAACTATGTTGACATGTAAGTACTGTCTGCGAACGTTTGGCTACGCTTGGGTGATGCTGTTGAGAGCCAAAATTGCCTTCTTCGACCCGAAATGGCCTGTATCTTGGTAAAGCCCTTCCCCCAGCAATGACGTTTGAAGGCATTTCAACAAATGAGAAAGCAGTCATGTGACAAACCTTCAACTTTTAGTCTACCATAACTTTTTTTAGCTAAACAAAAGATAATCCCAACCCCCAAAAAATAAACAGTTATGTATTTCCTAACTGTGTACATTAACATGCACAGCGATAGCAATCATTTTTCACTTCATTTGATAGACCTTCTCAACAAATCAACAGCTTTGGGTCTCATCAAGTTTACATTCAAAATGTTGCATTGGTCTGCATTGGATTTATTCATTTATTTGGAGTTTTCGCCTAAACCTTCTTCTACTAAAACCTCTCTTTATTTGCTTTTTTTCACTTTATTGGCCGCAAATATACTGGTACTTATCAGATGTTGTGCTATGGCCCCAGACTACTATTGGGCTACTTGATAACTGATAATGCACTAGACTAGGTGGTATTCGATCTAAACATGACATTTATTTCAGGAGGAAATAAAATCTTCCACTTTTGCTTTGTTCTGTCTTTATTCACTCGAACAAAGTACACATTGATCACATTGCACAACAATCTCAAAGATTATAGTTTTATTTTGGTACCAAGAAAATATATAATAACAATATTTACTATATTTGCTCAAATCAGCAACGACGGAGCAATAGGGCTCGTGAGGAAGAGAATAATGCGTGGGAGCCCGCTGGTTGTTTCACATAAAGTGGAAGGAATTAGCGGGCATCCGCCTCGTCCTGTGAGCTTATAGATTCTCCAATAGTTATGTGTGAGGGTTGTGTGAATAGTGACAAGAATAGGGAGTATAGGAATACTCTTGTATGCACAAACCTACAAAAGAAAACCCACAGACGGGCAAGGTGAAGCCCACACAGTGAGAGGTAGGCCGGGTATATATACGTATATATCTGAGCTCAATGAAACAGGCTTTATGTTTATGGTTGAGTGTTGCCTACCTTTATAAGAGTCGGGCGATTTAAAGGAATTACCCTCCTCTGTAAAGGAGGACAAGCATTAATTGTCTCAGTGACGGAACATAATGACGGCACGTTTTGTCTACAATTCATCTTGTGCAGAGTTTTCTGTGAGTCACGTGATCGGCTCCTCTAATATCTAGTTGAAAATCGACAACCAGGTACTGCTCCTCCGCGTCTGATTGGAGATGAACGTCTAGGGGGCGTGAACCGCCAAGGAGGCCATGGCCTGCATTCATGCGCCAAGAAAATGTGCGGCATTTAAACAAATTAGTAGTCGTGATTATGGATTTTATCACCCAGCCCTGAGTATTTTACATTTACAGTTGTACAATAGTTCTAACAATTGATCCATGCTTATGCACATGATTTATTTATTAAGATGTTAGCAAAGAAATAAAGTGCAAATAATGATTAAAAAATGACTTAAGAAGCATCTTGTGTGTGTGCATGTACAACCCAGTCTCACGGAAATACGTGACACTGTCACGTCACGTCATTTAATCTATTCATTCGTGATCTTGGACACATAATTTCAATTTTTTCGTGCCAAAAGCACAAATTTCAAACTCATTCTAAAAAGAAGAGATGAAGCAGCTACCTTTTTTCCTCCGCGGTTTGCCTACAGAGCAGCGCACCTGCATTAAATATATCCGTGAATTGTCACAATTTCTCAGAATCAAAAGTGAAAGTAGAAACGGGTGGCCAAAAGCGGTCATATTGTTAGAAATGTGTGCTTTCTGGCACGAAAAAATTGAAATTACGTGTCGAACGAATGAATAGATTAAATGACGTGACAGTGACACCTATTTCCATGAGACAGGGTTGGCATGTACTGTATGTGATGTAGGAAATGCATATATATATATATATATATATATATATATATATATATATATATATATAATAGATATATAAATATATATATATATCTTGTATTTTATGTAACCTTTGGTGCATTTTTATGCCATTATGATATTTTCTTTTTTTGGATGGATTCTCTATGTCCAATCGATGCGCTTGTTTGGGATTGGAAATGAGCCCAAACCTCGGTCCAACCCCTCCCCACACCCTGACCTCTCCATACTTCGTTTTCCGTTCCACTCTCATCATTGGCCAACAATCTCTCCAATGTAGCGAAGGCAAAGGCTAAGAAACGCCGCCTGCATGCGTTACGCTGGGCATAATACTTTACGATCAATACCACAGTTAAATGAGGCAAATCATCCAGTGGCTGAAGATGGGATTCAAAGTACCACAGTATTGATCACGACTCTCCCCATGAACCAGAAAAATTACTTGAGGGTAGTGATGTGTTTTAGCATTGTGTCAATTTTCTAAACAAAATGTTGTTTTTTCTTTCTAAGGGAGAGCATACATTCAAGCTATGCATCATTATGCCAACCTAACACACACACACGCACACGCACACGCACGCGCACACACCAGGTCTTTGCATGTTTCTGTATGCAAACAGCAACCCAAACCAAGCAAACACTGCATGGAGTAAATAAATAGATAATAAGTGCAAAGCGCAAAGACCCAACACATACATTTTCTGTTGTTCTCTCCCTCTTGTGAAAGATAAAGAAAGGGTGGAAGGGGGACACATATGCAAACACACAGGGACGCACAGATATTTACCATGCCCTATGCATGATTGAACTGAATTGAACTGAATCACCGCAAGCTTGTGGTCTTATAGAGTGTACCTCATTGGCCCGACGCCCTGGACAGAGCCTGTAGGCTTCCACACCAAACGACCACGCTGCAGGATAGGAGAACATGCACCTTGGTTATTCCTAGACCATACATGCAGGTGTCACAGCACAGTAATACAAACTAATGAGATCAAAAGGTCAAATAACAGTAATAAATAAATAAATACATAAAAAATTATATCCAAAAAAATGCTGAATAGATATACTTGAGTTTTTTACTCATTCGTTCATTGTACGGATGCACAGAGCCAAACTCTGGCCGCTATGATTACGGCGGTCAGTAAAGTCACTGAGGGGTACACTAAGGAAAGGATGCTAAAGGTGGGTGCGTCTTGCAGGCCTCGGTGAAACGGACACGTGACAGAAGGCATTGGTCTCAGGTAACGAGGCAGCATGCCGAGGTCGGGTCTCGTGTGACCCGTGATGCATGCAGCACGAAGGTATTTACGTCTGCCGCTCTCTTCCCCTCGTCAAGACGCTATTAGTGTGGAGCCTGAGGCCTGCTGCCCCTCCTCTGTGGCCCTCGGCATGCGATACAACAACCAAATTCTGAGCACACACACACACACACACAGACACACAAACACACACAAATTCCAAGGCTCACACACACCGCTCTGTTCACAAACGACCACGCTCATGTGCATGATTACAAAAGTATATTTTTATGCAGGCTTTTTATCCGAAAAACACTTTCTTCGCAGTCGGCGGCTGCTGAAATATTAATGACCGTGCCATGCGTTGTACGCTTTGTGGACAGTTGGCATCTTTCAAAACAACCTCTTTCCAAGACCATGCTGTTACATCACTGCCTCTCT
>NC_044057.1:5233129-5245629 GCF_902167405.1 Gadus morhua
ACAGTACACACAGATACACAGTATATTGTATAGTACGATGCCTGCCATGACAAGGTCACAGTCAACATATTTGCAAAGCATTTATTGCTTGTCTCAAGGTAATCAAATGTACAGTATGTCTCACGCAAACCCTTTGATCCAAACCGCTTTGAGTCTCAGGCTCAACTCTATACTTGGAGAGCTGAGGAGTCTGTCTGTCTTCTGACTCCTAATATACATCTCTCAGCATTACCTACTTTTCATGTCATTACATCTCTCTCTCTCTTTGTCATATTAATGCGACAGGGGGGGGGGGCAGAGCATCGTTAGGCCCAGTTGAATGAAAGGAGCAGTATTTGACGTCAGCCCTGACGGAGCTCTTTGTGTTGGGGTGGAGGAGAGAGATGCAGCACCGCCCAAATGGTATTACAGCAACAATATGTTGCTGTAACATGGAAAACACACAATATGTTGTTTTCCATGAGGCCGTGACCGTAGAAAACATGCATGCATACACAAACCAACGCACATCATGCTTGCACACACAAACACGCGAACAACCGACAGGGGCCTCATCCCGTCATGTGTCAGTATAAAAAAAAGACTGCCTCGAAGCATCATCGTTCACGTCAAAAGACTCGATTCTCTTAAGGTACACACTTTTGAAAAACGGGGACGCCTTCCTCCGTCACCCTTCATGTTGACGCCTTTAACGTAGGAGATCTTCTTCGTTCCATCCGTCACAGAATCCCGAGTGAAACCACGGAAATGAATTTCCAAACCTAGAGAAAACTTCCAATCAGCTGGAGCAGCGCCTCGTCAATATTTAACACGCCGGGATAACCGCGCCACAGCGCTTGCATAATCTATTTTAACTGTCTGCCATCTCTTCCCCCCCCACCCCCCGTCCCCCGTCCCCCACCTCACGCTGCCACCTGCACTCTGTGATTTCACCATGGGAATGACACGTCGCAAGCATGTCATTAGCTGATTATGCTGAATGGCGTCCCCACTTTTTCCTTCAGCAGCAAATTAGGGGCCAATCTGTCAATCAGGGCGGGGGGGGGCAGGACAGAAGGATGTTAGAGAGAGAGAGAGAGAGAGAGAGAGAGAGAGAGAGAGAGAGAGAGAGAGAGAGAGAGAGAGAGAGAGAGAGAGAGAGAGAGAGAGAGAGAGAGAGAGAGAGAGAGAGAGAGAGAGAGAGAGAGACAAACATTCTGTTATTCTGAAGAAGCAGAGAGGGAGAGGAGAGAGAGGCTGCTGTGTGATTTCTTTGATCCTTTAGCGTGTTTGAGTAATTGTATTGATCTGCTGAGGTTGAAATCTCTGTTTCTATGAACAACCTTGAGGCCTATACGCAAGCCCACACACACACACACACGCACGCACACGCACACACAAAAAGACACTTATTTATGCCTGCATAAACCCTGCAGATATGGTTGGATCTCAATAACATCCACAATGGTCGCAAATTGATGAGGGTTCCGCATATAATGCAATCTAAAGTGTGCATTTGGCTTGCACTTACAATCACACACACGCACACGCACACAAACACAATTAGCATGAGTACATATACAGATCCGTTTTTCTCATGCAATGCAGATCATTCAGAAATGTACCAAATAGTTCCATCCTGCTTTTTTAGCAGAGATAGGATAATTTGGTTAAATACCGGCATACAATACCAGCTTGTTATAATATGTGTCTTAAATAGTGCACACCCTTTATGAAAAAGTGTCCGTTCATCTCTTCGTAGCTTTTACCCCTTTCTACACATGAACGCACACACAAACCCACACACGCACACCCACACACGCCATGCGCTTTGACTGCCTGGAAGCTGGCAGAGTTTGTGTCAGGGCTGTCTTCGTCAATCAGGATCAAACTCCTCCTCCAAACCTCTGACCTCATCATTGTCGTGACAACGGAGGCCTTCAGAAGAAGTCCGCTGAGACGGCAACTTAACTGAGGAGTACGCTGTGTCTGTGTGGGTCTGTATGCGTCTGTGTGTGTGCGCGTCTGCTTCATACAGTATAAAGAAAGATGTCGACACACCACTTGTGTAGGGTGAACATGTGTGTGGTTCAAAAGCGAGGTCCAGCGCATAAAATGCATTATGCATACAGTAAGGAGACTTTCATTTCAACGTAACAGGTTAAATCTGAGGTCCTGGTTCATGCCCCCTTTGATTGACTCATTGGTAATTGGTGACAGCCAGCTCTCAGGGATCAGGGAGTTCATTCAGTTTAATTGCATGTAATTGTTTTCCAATGACAGCTAAGTACATGAAAGTGATCAAATCCCATAGTGGTTGAAGCTAGGAGCGGCACTTTGGAGAAACCAGCCAGAGTAACCTACATTTAGAAAGAAACCGAAGGGATCCCTCAAGGCCTCCCTCCAAGCCACTCCCCCAAAACACCTGGCTAGCTCGCTAGCTTTAGCTGTGGGCCTGCCTAGCTTTGTGTGAAGACTCCGGTCATGTGCCGTGGCCGGACGGAGAGAGTGTGCGCAGGTAGAAGTGTAGGGAGGTAGGGAGGCCTGTGGACGTCACAAATAACATATTTCCGTCTTGTTTTCGTCAGAGCATTGTATTTTCTGATCGTTGTGGGGGTGTTGCGTGTGAAATTGTGACAATATGACACGAAGATGCTTCTAAAATAAATTGCCTACCCGAGCATTAACGCAACATCATTAATATTTCTTAATTTTGAAATAGCCCCCCCCCCCCCTCTTTTCTCTACCAGATATAATTCGAGGGCTTAGCTAGTGATTCACCCACAGCGTTTTCAGAGGAGCTGGTAGTAGGTGTCTGGCGGTGGCTCTCTTGCGCTGCGCGTGCTAGCCTAGCGCCGGCTATTTTAGTCTGAGTGGTAGAACGGGGCTGGGGGGGGGGCTGTGAGGTTCTATGGAAGCATGAAACAGCAACACAAAACAGAGGCCTGGTATGCTGCTGCTGCTGTTGTCCCCCCGAGGCACGACTCTGTGACTCAATGTTCGCCTTCTCATCTTCCTCTCGCTATCTCAGTCGCCCGCCGCACACACACACGCATCTCAGCGACGAACACAAAGATACCCGGGGAGGAGGGGAAGAAGGAGAAAAAAAAAACGAAAAAATAAAAAGCAGGAAGCGAAAAAAACAAACAAACATGTATTTCTAACAAGCACGTCAACGTCTCATCCGAGTCGGACACGCCTGTCAAAACAAAGCAAAGCGATCCGCCCGACGCAGGCCGGGGTCAATCGGCCGCGCTGCTCCCCGTGACGCAGAGCCAAAGCGGTTACGTGATCCCGCCTGTTTTTAGCATCATACCCGCACTGCGGGGCACAGCAAGAGCATGACTAATTCGTGCTGCGGTCCGGTACATACACACACACACACACACCCACCGTACCGGTATGGCGGGCGGCGTTTGTAGGAGGTGTTGGGGAGCGAGGCGTTGGAGGCGGAGGCAGCGGCAATGGCGGCAATGGCGGCGGCGGCGGCGGTATTCACAGCCATCGCGTCTCCTGGTGACGACACCGGATGATGCAGAGAGAGAGAGAGAGAGAGGAGGGGGTGCTGCCGGATGTGGCTTGGCAGCAGCTCTGTGCCTCAGCAGTCAGGATTGGGGGCTGAGTAATATGCTTACATTCTAATCCTAATCCGCCGGAACCCCGCCTCCGAGCCCCCACCCACAACCCCCCCCCCCCCCCCCCGAAATGCAAATTGTAAACCCTGTGAGCTCCATTGGGTGTTTGAGTCATCTTCATAAAGTGTTTTGAATAATCAGGGAATATACAGAGGGCTTGTGTGTCCAGCTCGCAGGCCGAAGGGGGTCGTGAGGCTGAACTCACACATCATCTGTTTCCACGTCACATTTATCACGGCCTTGCTTGTTGTTGGCCCTTTTGATGACTTTTCATTCCCTTTTCTCGGTAGTAATTTAATTGAATAGTTTTGCGTTGCATAAGTAACACAAAGGAACACACACACACACACACGCAGGCAGGATTTTAATTTCCATACGTAGAAAGGTGCATACGATATTACCACAGGCAACGTTCTGAGCCATGGAATCAGTGTTAAGGATGTGAAATATGTCCCCAAGCTCTCTCTCTCTCACACACACATCCAGCCCCCCGCTCCTCAGATCATTTCAATAAAACATGGACACGGGGGGCTCGGGGGGTCTGATTTGGGCTGCTTACCAAATGAAACATGGAACCAATGCGGTTCAGCGGGCTCCTCACCGCACCCCGAGTTAGGGCCCCACACACACACACACACACACACACACACACACACACACACTGCAGAGGAGAGAGAGAGGGAGAGGTGGAGAGAGGGGGACCGCCGGGGGCTATGGTAGGGACGTGTCAGACTCCTGTTGCAGTCTCCAGTGTTCACTGGGCCCAGGGGTTCTGTGTGGAAATAGAGTATGCACTCAGTGGCGTGCGCTGCCCACACTGACACACTGACACACGCACCCCGGCCCGCCCACACACACCCCCTCCGACCGCGGGTCCCCAGGCCTCAGCCGCGTGGCCCCCGGAAGGGAGGGCCGGGGAAACCTGTCCGATCCTGGAAGTGTGTTTATGTGTGTGGTTGGTGGTGTGTGTGTGTGTGTGTGTGCGTGTGTGTGTGTGTGTGTGTGTGTGTGTGTGTGTGTGTGTGTGCACGTGTCACCCTCACCAGCTCTTTTCTTCCTCTTGCCCTGTGGGTCTCACTCAGAAATGCATGCAGACACACACGCACAGACACACACAGACAGATACACACTCACACACCACACACACAGACACACACACACACACACACACACACACAAATGACCATAGTGCCGAGGTGAGCGTGTATCTGACAGCAGACCTTCAGGGAGACAGAGGAGTAGAGAGAGAGAGAGAGAGAGAGAGAGAGAGAGAGAGAGAGAGAGAGAGAGAGAGAGAGAGAGAGAGAGAGAGAGAGAGAGAGAGAGAGAGAGAGAGAGAGAGAGAGAGAGAGAGAGAGAGAGAGAGAGAGAGAGAGAGAGAGAGAGAGAGAGAGAGAGGTTATTTAGTGCCAGCAAAAATAAGGGACCACCACACTCATCTTATTGTCTACATGCCCGCCTCCTGAACTAAACTGCCCAATCAAAACTAAACGGGACCCGTCCATGATTCTATATATATTTCAAGATTTTGTTTTGTAAGATTAGACAATGCCAACACATGGGGACACACACACACACATGCAAACTTTTTCCAGACTTTATTTGAGTCTTTCTCTGTTATGTCACTCTCTATCCCAGAGGAATATATGGGTTCATAAACCCTTCCCCACTTGACCACACACACACACACACACACACACACACACACACACACACACACACACACACACACACACACACACACACACACACACACACACACACACACACACACACACACACACACATCCAGCCTGCTGATAGTGGCAGGCTACAAATCTGTGTTTTATGGATCTGTTGTGGTGTCCATCTCTAACAAGCCGTCCGTCTTATTTGTAATGAATTTCTTTGTAGCCAAGTGGGCAGCCTCTTAGTTCCCCAGCTGAAACGGATCCTAAAACACGTCCCACACGGCCCTGGCTGGTCGTGCACTGCCTCGCCTCCCTACACCACATAATTGTGTTGGCCTTTTGCCCTTAACTAGTGGGGAAGAAAATATGATTAAAATGCATCTAAGGGCCTTTTTTGCCCTCTTGTGTTTAGATGCAAACCTCATACATATTTGTGCTTGTGTGTGCGGCTGCTTGTGTGTTCCAGTGTGAATCGACTGGGAAACGCCTGAGGCGGTCTTGGTGCCTCTCGTTTGCCCGGTCTGTAACACATACACACAAAAACACACACACACACACACTCTCACACACACCCAAACACAGACACGCACACGCACGCATGCACACACACACACACACACACACACACACCTACGCACATACACACACCTCTGAACATAAGAGTTTGGTTGTTTGGATGTTTTAGTTGACGTAGTAGTTAGTTTTTGCCTCTTAAGGGAAATGTACCTGTTTGCAGAGTAATAAATTAAGTGTATTGAAAATCACGAAAACACAAATTCTTAAAACACAAAATCATGGTTTTGGTTCAGTGGGATGGAGAACGATGAGAGAGACGGAATGGGAAGGAAAAAAACACTGTGGAATTCAGAATACGAGTGGAATGAAAACAATGAGAGTGGACGACGTGCCTCTTAGCCACATCCACAGAGGCCATCAACATGAAGGAACGTTCCGTGGTTCTAATGCTCTTTCCCAAATGGCTTCCATTCCGAAAGGAAACGGTAACGACCGGGCATTTGAACACACAGAGTTTGCTCAGATGGAAATTCCTCAAGCAAATGATTATTTCATGGAACATTACTTATTATTTAATAACTATTAAAGGTGCCGATGCACACCATGCCGTACACACAGACAGGCGCGTGCATGGACATAGACAGGCAGACGAGCTGTTTCTCGCTCTTTCTGTAGCGTCAACAGTCCATGCTATTTGTTTGCGGTCCATCACCTGAGAACAGTGTCAACCAGTCACGGGTTTTAGAAAGCCCAGGCTGTCAGAAGCCCAAATGCAAGGCATTAGCTGTGGTGGGCTGTGCTTTCTTTTATTCACAGATGTCTTAAGACATCAGTGAGAACAGACTCATACACATACATAATACACACACACACACACACACACACACACACACACACACACACACACACACACACACACACACACACACACACACACACACACACACACACACACACACAATGAATACAACGTGAGCTGGGTGAGATGAAGGGAGCTCAGCGAAACAGCCCGTGAAGTTTCATAGTTAATAGAATGATGTAACCTTCACATTATCGTTACGACATCTCAGCAGCGTTCATATTCCAATTACTAACAAGCCGATTATCTCTGCGGAGCATTAGCCACGCTAGCGAATACACTGAGCCTTCTTTTATTTTCATTTGTTTCCCCTCGAACCCCCGCCCCAAAGGATTTCTATCTGTCTCCCCGTCAGGCCGGGTGATGCGTCTGTCTGCCCGTCCCTTTGTCTGTGCGTTAGCGGTTAGCGAGTGCGCACTGTAGAGCGGCAGCTACGGCGCTATGCTGCTAGCGCTCACCGTCTGCCAACCGAGGTGTGGCGGCGCATAAGGACAGCGGCAGGAGCCGTCGGCTGTGATTACCCAGCATGCCTTCATATCCAATGTTTTATTCACCGCAGATGTTTTTAACTGTCAGCGGCACACGCGTGCACACGCGTGCACACGCACGCACGCACGCACGCACGCACGCACGCACACACACACACACACACACACACACACACACACACACACACACACACACACACACACACACACACACACGTGAGCGTGCGCACACTCATGCATTCACACCCATGTTTTAATGAACCCAAACACACCCATGGACGCTCATGCACACAAACACGCACGTACACACATGTACACACTACACACACACTTTGGAATGGTGATCTATGTTGTGTTTATCTAATTTACACATTTGCATCACAACTTAGCCTGTTTGAATGAGCTGACAGAAAACATGCATGTGCAGATGCTCGGAGACAGCTGTTTCCGGATGACTGCGTCTGCCTCCGTATGAGTTAATACCCGTTCGAAACCGCTCCCGGCTCATTTCTGACCAATCAGGACATCGCTTCCCTGATTAGCTCAGTCATCCACCCTGCCTTTCAGTCACTGGTTAGAGAGTCCTGATTGGAGGAGGGAGGGGGAAGGGGAGGGGGCAGAGGGAGAGAGGACACCATTATGGGCTTTAGTTTCAGATTCTGCTCTTCTTCTGGCCTTCTCTTTGCAACTCTTGAATCCTAGCTACAGCCCCTGGAAAGACCTTGTCAGAAATTTGTAGTTTGCACACACACACAAACGCACACTTTTGAACCTGAACAAGACAGTCCATTGAACTTGAGAAAAGTTGATAACAAGGAAGATCCTCAGGCTAATCATCGAGGCAGCCCTGGGCAATGAATCAAACGTGTGCACCTGTAGGTGTGTGTGCATGTGCACGTTCGTCAACATGTGTGGAGCCTCTGTTTAGCTATTCAGTTTGGGCTCAGCGAACCCTTCCATTGGCAGGAAGGCTGCAGGCAGCCGCGAGTCTCGCCGAAAGACATGGCTCTGAGCTACGGAAGTGGGTGAGCATGAGGTCCTGCGTGCATATGCCTGAGTGTGGGTGTGAGTGCGTGCGTCAGTGTGCGTCTGCGTGTGTGTGTGTGTGTGTGCAGAGTCCTTTCTTTAAATGGAGTGAGTAATGAGGTTCGAGGCGCTGGTTTTGTCTGGCAGGGTTTTATTTAGGTTTTGTGGGTGTAACTAAAGGATGGTCTTTATTTGGGTTTATTGTACAGCTGCCTCTCTCAGCGCGGCGGACCCAAATGCACGCTGGGAGATAATTAGCACGGCAGATCTCTGAGCTCGTTTGGTGAACGCAACTCATTTCTGCCCGGCTCTTGAAACGTGGAATCGCTCTCTCCCACCGATCCTCCTTCCTTTGCCCACGGCTCGGCAATCGCTGGGCTCCGTCTCCTTTCATCTCGCACGCTCGCTACTCCCTGATCATCACTCTCACTCATTCACGCTGTCTTGTTTGTAAGCCAATCAGAGCATTTAGTGTGCTTATTCAGTTGTTTTCATTGCATCAATGTTTCTCCCCGAGTCCCTCTTATCTTCCTCCTTGATTCCCTCTCTGGATATTCCCCACTGTCATCTCATCTCTTATCTCTGCCTCCTCTCTCTGTCTCTGTTCTTTCTCTCTCTTCATCCATCCCTCTCTACGTCTAATTTCCACACTGCTTCACAACATCCACTCATTTAGCAGGGTTTTATTTTTAACGTGCCAGGAGGTTCTGTCAGCCCATATTCTTTATCCCTCCTCTCTTCCCCTCTCCATCCCTCTCTTTCTTGTTCTTTCTTTCACTCTCCCTCCGCCTCCATCTTTCCCTCCCAGCATCCCTCCCCCCTCCCCCATCCCTCCCTCCCTCCCTCCCTCCCTCCCTCCCTCCCTCTCTTGCCCTCTTTCTCACCTGCTCTCTTTCTCTCATTGCCCCTGCCTCTTTTTCTCCCTCCCTCTCTCCTTCTTTCTACCTCTCTCCCCCTCCCTCTCTTTAATCTCTCTCTCTCCCTCCCTCTCTCTCCCTTTTCCTTTCTCTCTTTGTCTCTGTAAGGAGTGACTCATGCTGTCTCTGTTCATTTCCGTCCCTGTGTCTCTCTGTCGTTCTCTTCTACAGTCTTATTCTCCTCCCCCTCCTCTCTTGCTTTGTCCCGCCTTCCTTCCTTCCTTCCTTCCTTCCTTCCTTCCTTCCTTCCTTCCTTCCTTCCTTCCTTCCTTCCTTTCCTAATCAATACAATCCGTTCTGTGTGGTTGATGTTGTTTGACGTCGTTCAAGCTAATTACCGTCTGATGATGTGCAGCTATCTCTCAGGACGCTTGCCTGTTTATGGCTTTTGGGAAAAAGCAGATGTGTGTGTGCCTGGCGTCTTCTGTCGTTTACGAGGTTAGGCCCATTCGGGAGAGACTAGTCTCCAGGAGAGACTCGTTCCCGGGCGAGACTAGCTCCTCTTACGGTCAGGGAGAGACCATTGTGTCCTCTGATGGCCCGGGAGAGAGACTAGTGTGTAGCTCCTCTGACCGTCCTGGAGAGACCAGTATGTAGCTCCTCTGATGGTCTGGGAGAGAGAATAGAGAGTAGCTCCTCTGACCGTCGGGGAGAGACCAGTGTACTAAGCTCCCCTGATTTTCAGGGAGAGACTAGTGTGTAGCTCCTCTGACCGTCCTGGAGGGACCAGTATGTAGCTCCTCTGTCCGTCCGGGAGAGACCAGTATGAAGCCCCTCTGAAGGTCTTCAGGTGGTTCTTGGTTGGTGGATGCAGAATGACCCGGTACACTTCTGAGTCAACAGGAAGAAATGAGATTGGGTTCTCGTGAGGCCAGGCCTCTACAGCTCTTCTCTGTTCAGTAAGGACCTCAGTGCTGGGTCGTCTTCATATAATGATGTTGGTTCTCATTCGAATGAGGGGTGTTCTTGTCGAAGGGGGCCGGTCAAGTCCAGGCATCAACGTGCCAGATATAGATCATTTCCAATCAGGGATAATCAGTGGAATGCAAATCGATGCCCTCGTAACTGTCGACTGTAAACCAATGGGTTGCGTCTGGAGAAAACTCATAATATGGTTTGAATTCACACACAGAAAATGTTGGACACATCAATACATTTTTGTATTTGTATACGTTTGTGCTTGAGTGATAGTGTGTCTGTGTGTGTTTGTGTGTGTGTGTGTGTGTGTGTGTGTGAGAAAATGTCAAGGAGCTTCTCTTTACATAGTGGCGTCACAGCCAGAGGCAGATGCGTTTTGGCGAATGCAGCAATAGTATTTCATAATGGGGGTCATAAACGGGACGGGAGAAGCAGTTCTTCAGTTGTAAAATAACATACATATCTTGAAATTGTCCTCCACCATCCCGGGGGAGGGAGTCCTGGGATAAATCGTGCAAAGGCAAGACGTTGGAGACATTTGTCTTGTAGTAGTAGAAGGTTTGTGATATTTCCACATGAGAAATGTAGTGGGGAAAAATCAATGCCTGCTTTTCTTCTGACTAAGAGCATTGCTTGTAAAACCCCAAGCACAAACGCATACAAACACACAAATACACACACACACACACACACACACACACACACACACACACACACACAGGAGTTCACCTCTGGCATTCACCTGCCATTCTCACAGATTTGCGTTACGTCAGCTTTCCACATGTTTAGGTCATGCAGGTAAGGTCAGGTCAGACCTAGCCCTGGGGTAAGAAAGCATGCACACACACACACACACACACACACACACACACACACACACACACACACACACACACACACACACACACACACACACACACACACACACACACAAAAGAAAGGACACAACAAAGGACAAACACAAACGCATGCAGACACACAAATTAAAACACACAAAGAAACACACACACACACGCGCATACACACATGTGCGCACACAAACACACACCTGCAGACATGCATGTGTGCGTGTATTTTCCGGAGCTATTAGCTTTGCTTTGGTGCACTGACCTCACATGACCTGGACCCACTTCATCAGCTCTGTGTTTTACCAAGGCGAGACTGTGTGTGTGTGTGTGTGTGTGTGTGTGTGTGTGTGTGTGTGTGTGTGTAAACCCAAACGTATGCTGTTGTGCGAATTGGCTCCCTGCAGTGATAACGGGGAGGCGTGTGTGAAGGACAAGCTGAACGCATGACTCTTGACGAGGGCCGATGAGCCGGTTTGATCCAGGGTCGCTTTAAGGGCAGCCCCCCGCTGGTTCCCTTTCTCCCCTAACCTTTCCGATAATTGGCTATCTTCAACGCTGAACAGCGCTTTGTTGGCGCTCTGGAACCAGTGGACCGTGTCGATGTTCAGGCGTTCTGCGACCGACGCAGACATCAGCGGGCCCGTTAAATCAGAAGAACAACGGCCCCCACTGAACGAGGGCCCTTTATAACGAGGGGCCCAGCAGAACGAGGGCCCCTGCAGAACGACGGGCCCCTTAGAGCGAAGGGCCCCGCAGAAAAACGGCCCCTTAGAACGAGGGGCCCTGCAGAAAAACTGCCCCTTAGAACGAGGGGCCCTGCAGAAAAACGGCCCCTTAAAACGAGGGGCCCTTGTAAAGAGGAGCCCTTATAACGAGGGGCCCCTATAACGATGGGCCCCTTAGAACGAGGGGCACCTTATGCCGCATTTCCACTGCAGGGTGCGGAACGGATCGATTCGCAAAGGTGCGGTACGGGTTGTGTTTCCACCGCCAAAAGTGGGCGTGACCCGGACTTAGCTGTACCCGTTTTGGCCTCGTTTTCAGTACTCCTCCGTTGGGGGTACTGAAAACGAGACGAGACGCCTGAAAGGGTCCCGGGAAATTCTAGCTTCACACCCCCTCCGTTGATTGGTCGACAGAATCATCACTTCCGGGTGACGCGGGGATAAAAACAAACAAACAGTAGCCTCGCGGTATTATTCTTTACAATGAACATGTCGCGTAAAACGCTTGCTTGGGCGAACAAGGAGGTGGAGACGTTCCTCTGCATTCTTGTGGAGGAAGACGTTGTTTACGATGTTTACGTAGCTGCCGCGGCGATCGACATCCGGCCTACCTTAAAGGGTTCTGTCGGCGGTGGAAATGCGACCTCGGAACTGAGCTGGGCTATACCGCCCCCTCCCTACCGCACCTTTGCGAACCGATCCGTTCCGCAGTGGAAACGCGGCATTAGAACGAGGGGCACCTTAGAACGAGGGGCCCTTAGAGCGAGGCCCCCTCAGTACGGGGGGCCAACAGAGCGAGCGGTTCCAGGTCACTACGGTGCAAAAGTTCAAACTGCACCAAACCAAATAGTTCAGAGAAGGGTCAGAAGAAAAATAAAAAAGTTTTCCTGACCCTTGTAAACACCCGGTGGTTAACGGT
>NC_044057.1:5260629-5268129 GCF_902167405.1 Gadus morhua
AATTAATGATCGATCGACCAGTATAAATATAAACAAAAACCTAGAAAACAGATGCGCACACACACATTGATGCATGCAAACACACACACACACACACACACACACACACACACACACACACACACACACACACACACACACACACACACACACACACACACACACACACACACACACACAAACATGCCTGGATACACTTTCAAACATCTAGGGCCAGAAAAACTCTCTTGATTGTCTATAGGCTTCCAATGATAACAAGGCTGTATCCATGGGGACATCTGGTGGGGAGGGAGATGACCTTTGACCTTGGGTATTAAATGTGAGGTTAACCTTTACGCTGCCAGAGATGTCAGGAACAGCTCTGTCACACACGCCCCAACACTTTTCCTATAGTCTATTAATCCAAAGGGACAACATTTGCACTCGTATAAACTCAGATAGGCAACTCGCCAGAGAAGAAGGAAAAGTTACATCAATCAACATTACCTTCACGAGTAGTCAGTGTTCAGCGCACGACTATTTGCATTAGATTGATGTCCTGTTAACTGGCCTGTTAACCGCTTAACTACTCAGCCATCATGAGGATGAATTGCAACACTTCTGAACTCAGAGCAAAAGTCTGGATGCATTGTACTATCCTCTCCGGGATATAGTTGTCATAATGCTATCCCTTATCGCTTTTTTCCTCAGTTCCTAATTAGTAGTAGACTTATGTGAATGAGAAACGACCGCGATAAAAGTGTTGGATTGAATTGTTGATTGAATGTTGCAGGCTTATGGTTGGAGAAGCACGGAGACAAGACAGAGCTGACTGCAGGGGGGAACGGTGAAACCAGACTAAGTGGGCACCGGTTCGAAAATAACAACAAAAACACAATGGTTGAATGGCCGTGTGTTTGTCGGGTTCAAAAGTTTCAGATTGTACACACTCAAATACACACACAATCACAATCAAAAACCAACCACACACACACACTGAAATATACACACACTGAAATATACACACACACAAAAAAACACACGCTCAAATACACACATAATCACACACAAATAAACACACACACGCACGCACACACACACACACACACACACACACACACACACACACACACACACACACACACACACACACACACACACACACACACACACACACACACACACACACACAGGCTCAATACACACACACACACACACAGGCTCAATACACACGCTCAAATACACACACAATCACGCACAAACAAAAGCCAGCGACGCCTCATCTAAAATGTGTCAATTTTTTAAAGCTTGTTTCTGTTCTCTCTCGCTTCATCCCTCTACGGGCCTCCTCTCTTTCCTCTCCAGCTCTACGTCCTCGTTCTCCTTTTACGGCTGCTTCTTTAAACTCTCCCTCAGACTCTCTCTTCCTCTCCCTCTCTCCTTTGTTCCCTGTCTTCCTCCCTTTCCCCCTTCTGCTCCCAGCTCCTTCCCGATGCTGTCAGGGAACAGACAGACATTTTGTCCACGAAGGCTCCCCTCTGGTTCCAATCCTCATAATGTATTGAACCCCAGCACCCCCCCCCCCCCACTCTTCTTTTCTGTCTTCCCTAATTATTTTCCTACTGTAAGAATCAATGCATTCTGTTCCATCTCCTTTATCTGCGATCTTGAACGAGCCCCCTTCCAGCCTTTCAGGTCTGCACGGTTACGGCCTGCTGTCTCACAAGCTCATAAAAGCATTTATTTGGTATCCTGGGAAAATGTGAGCACGATGACTTGTAATTACAAAACACTTACCTTTTAAATGAATGAGTCACTGTGTAAAACGTTTCTGGGTTATTACATAGTCGGTACGTTGTGAAACACCAGTTTGCGCAGGTTGAGCAGTCTCTGAGGAGTCCCTGGGATTTTACCCTGCTACACCACACCGAGGTCGGAGATAGGGATGAACATGGAAGCACCTTTCCTGCAAATGACGTCATTCTCTGTGCATTGATTGCGCTCTGTGGGCCGCGCATAACAGAGAGTTGGCGTAGCGCTGGGGGCTACGGGACACAGTGTTTCCAGTGGATTCCGGGGGTTAGCTACCGCCACGCTGCGCAGTTGCTACCATCGAATCGGCTAGCAGCTGCGAGCCACTAGCGATATAATTTACGTTTGGGGGATTTTGCTGATGCTTTTATCCAAAGCAACTTACAAGCATTCATTCACACAACGACGGCGGAGTTGACTGGCAAGGCGACAGCCAGCAGGAGCCGTCAGGGTGAGGTGTCATGCTCAGGGACACCTCGACCCTCGACCCGCTCTGAGCTACGGCCGCCCTCCCATATCAAAGATGGCTGCTATCTTTTCAGGTTCTGATTCTGCAATTTCAGTGTTAGATCTATGGACCGAAACTGGTGCAAGCTTCACATCATCTTATCCGTCGGAGCTGGTTCATAAAGCCAGACGGAATTGACGCAGGAGGCTTGGAGTTTTTGAGTTGATGAAATCGCACCGAGAGATCCGTCGGAGCTACGAGCTACACTGGTGGTGTACCCGTGGACGCTGCTCCATCATGCGCTGCGTTTGAGTCCCGTACACATTTTTGTGCACATCTTGTGTGTGGGTGTGTGTGTGTGTGTGTGTGTGTGTGTGTGTGGGTGCGTGTGTGTGCATGCGTGCCTGTTTTGCTTGATGTTTGAAATTCATGGTATCATTGCAATCATCTGCGCTCCTCAGAAGAACCAGCGTGCGCTGTGTTTAACTCTCGGCCCATCTGCGGGGCTCTGTGTTGGTCTAGCCTTCTCACAGAACACAGTCAGCGTGCAATTAGCTCAGCTAAGCAGGAGCCTTTGTGTGTGATATGCTGTCATTTACAAGTATGTCAGTCAGAGTGTGAATGTGTGTGTGTGTGTGTGTGTGTGTGTGTGTGTGTGTGTGTGTGGGTGTGTGTGGGTGTGTCTGTGCATGAATGTCAACTCTGTGTGGTATTCAGCCCCCGAGTATCCAGTGTTCTTTGTAAATACACAAACCAGAAAAGGAAATATGACATATGATGTTTGCTGAAATCACACTGTGTCAGGAACAATGAGGGACATTAGGCCTTGCCTTTGTTTATCGGGGATGAATGCATTGGTATTCTTAGTGTGTGTTTGCGTGTGCGCGCGCATGTGTGTGTGTGTGTATGTGTACATGTGTGGATGTGGAAATGGGGAAAGGAGGCAAAAGAGAATTACGAGATTAGTTCTGCCCAAAGCAAATTTATGCGTTTTGTTTTTGCTGTTATTTCCTTCAAATGCAGTTGTAAACATATCAACAGATTCCACAGGAGCTGTGGGCATTATTACAATTTCGTTGTAATGCTGTATGTTTGTGTGTGTGTGTGCGTGTGTTTGTGTATGTGTGTGTGTGACTCTGTGTCTCTGTTTGTGTGTGTGTGCACGTGTGTGTGTTTGTGTGTGCTTGTGCGTGTGTGTTTGTGTGTGCTCGTGCGTGTGTGTGTCTCTGTGTATGTTTGCGTGTGTGTTTCTGCATGTCTGTGTGTGTCTGTACGTGTGTGTGTGCGGAGGTGTTGCAGAGCCCCACCAACATAACACTTTTCTGCAGCTTCTCAGTGTTGGACTGGAGACAATCAGGACTCAGAGCCCTGCAGGAGAAAACCTTACTGGGGGACAAATACCCCCATACTCAGGGATGGCATTCGCCTTTCCATTAGATATGAATTGATGATTCATATTCAATGGATTTGATCACCGATTATTTGGCTCGCGAAATGAGCGTTCCTTTGCCCAATACTCAGAGAAGCATTTGGGGGTGCGGATGGATGGATGGAGTGACAGATGGATGGCTCTGGGGATTATGGGGAGTAGAATGATACAAGAGTTTAACACATGGAGCCAGGCATGCAGTAAATATCCAAATATAGCTACCATAAAACGTCACTAAAGATTTCTTGTCAATTTAAGTAATCCTTTATTGTCCTCTTTTGGGGGAGAGTCTTTCTCTGCTTTTGACCCATCCGGGAGGACGTACGTAGGACAGTGCTGCAACACCTACTCCCCCAGTCCACATTTTTGTGTGCTGAGATTGGCACTTAAGGCGGTGACACACCGGGCCGACTTTGCCAGATTTGCGTCGGTAAATGAAGTCGGGCTATTAATCTGGCCGACTCGATCAACCGAAATGGGACGTACACACCTACGCGATTAAAGCCGACGCCGTACGTTCTGCGCTTTCAGGCTTCACTGATTCACTAGTCAAGCTGCTAGCCCTTCATCAATCTGAATTGTAAAAGGCTGAACGACTCTAATGGCCGTTGACACATGTTGAATCGGCTGAAAAGAACGCTGACGTGGCCGAGACCCATGTCACCGACCTCTCAAGTCTCACCCACGTCGATTTTTCGGCCAGGTGTGTTCGCTGCCTTCAGTCCCGTTGTTTTGCGTTGGAAAAAATAACCGCCCCTGCTGCACCTTGTACTGAATGGTGGCGGCATTGGCCTCCAAACGAGGCTCATCGCCAATAACCGTCCAGGGTACTTAGAACTGTCCACCACCTCAGAGTCAGTGTCCCTGATCGCTGGATGCACCCAGGAAGTGGCCGTGCTAGGAATCACGTTGCGGGGTTCTGAATGGTGTGCTCAAGGAGACACAGACGGATTCGACGCGTAACAGGAAATGATGAAAAAAGATATAACCTCCACATCTGTCGATGAAAGAAGGCGTGAAAGCGGAGGGCATGCTGAGGCAACGCCGGCCAACAGAGGGGAGGGGAGCCAGAGCTCTGAGTCAGAGACGTGGTGGAGAGCCTCGCCTGTCGAGGCCCCAGCCCACGGCCCGCTCTCAACGTGTGCTCGGGGTCATGGTCACATGAGGAGATCCATCCGTCCTTCTGTCTGTCCTCCCATGCTGCATATCGAACAGGGATTAGAGTTCTTTACTTCACAGAAGGACTTTGCCAGGGCTTATCAATGGCTAATTGTGTGGTTGTTTGAAATGTAAGAGGGTAATTGTCTTTATCTCCTCGTCAGTCCGTTTTAATACATAGATAAAAAGTTTGAAGCTTTTGGATGAAATAACATAATTCTTGACGACAAGCTCGAAATTATGCGAGCCCATACATCGGCTGGCTATTGTCAGGAACACAACTGACTCCTGTTGGGTTGTGTTTGTTGTCTTGATGTCCCACCCCGTCCGCGTCCTCTGACTTTCAACTCCGGACCCTTTCCCTCCCTTTACCGACCCCCCAGGCTTCTGAAGACCCCCCACCCTCTCGGTGGTGTGCGTGGTGTGGGTCAGTGTGTGTGTGTCCCCGCGTGTGTGTCCCTATGGGCCTGGCTGAACTCTGAACGCCCCCCGTCTTACTGTAGGTCAGGATGAGGACAGAACCAGAGAAGATGACCTTTCTATATGTGTGTGTGTGTGTGTGTGTGTGTGTGTGTGTGTGTGTGTGTGTGTGTGTGTGTGTGCGTGTTGCCGTGATTTTTTTCTAATTTAGTTCAGTCAAAGATGTGCCAAATGAAATGAAACTAGATTGAGTTCTTGCCAAACTCAAGTTCTGTGAGCAGGAGGAGGGATTTGGTCCAAAGCAAGGACTTTAAAATAGAAGATGGATTTAGGTACTGGAAGGGATTAATGCTATTTCTGTCCTCCCTCTTTTTGTCAGACACACACAAACGCGCACACACAATGATGCGTGCACGCAGTGACGCACATGCACACGAATGCACGTCACTTCCAACATGAAGGAATGGTGGGTTTAATTGAAATTAGAATGCCGGGGAACATTTAACTCACATTTGCCATCACCACATAACCATTGACCGGCGTCCTGCAAACAGAACAGTTAATTTGTAAAAACCAACTGGAGAGAAGTTAAATAGACAGAGAGAGATGTACACAATTACATTGAGACCTTGCTTTGAGCAGATTGAGTTGTTTGTTCACATCAACATTTTCATTGAATGAAATATCACCAGTCTAATGTCGAGGTTACCTTTATTGAAACCATCTGTTTGAAATACGTCCCCTAAATTAGCTGAGAGCGAGAGAGAGAGAGAGAGAGAGAGAGAGAGAGAGAGAGAGAGAGAGAGAGAGAGAGAGAGAGAGGGAGAGGGAGAGGGAGAGGGAGAGAGAGAGAGAGATTTATGTATTTGTATTTAACGTTTAATATTTTGACCTCTTCATTTGTCCATTGCTCTGGCAATGTAAACGTTTATCTCGCATGCCAATAAAGCTTTTTGTAATTTGAGTTTGAGAGAGAGAGAGAGAGAGAGAGAGAGAGAGAGAGAGAGAGAATATCTCTATCTAATTTTTAACTCCCATCCTACTTTCCTGCTCCTTCTTTATATCCCTCCTTTCACCTCAAATAACGAGTTGATATCTAATTAGGTGTAGGTGTATGTGTGTGTGTGTGTGTGTGTGTGTTTGTGTGAGTGTGAGTGTGTGCATATGTGCGTGCTTGTTCGTGTATGTGTGTGAGCGCTACCGTGCACATGGGAGTCATTTGTAAGCCAGGAACAGGATGTCACCAATTTAATTAAATTTTGGCTGACTATGAATACGACTGGTAGTCATAAGGAGAGCATGTTCGGGAACACACGTGTGTGCACATGTGCACCTCCTCACACACACAGACACACGCATACTCACACACACACACATACAAACAAAGGCAAAGAAAAAGTTTCACTGTCAAAAGGACAGAAAGTAAGCACCGATTCGAAGGTAGCGGAAGTATATCCAATGAATTATAATTTGCATGTAACTGCAAGATTGCATAACAACAAGCACATTCTCTATTATTTATGTTGAAAGAGCATGAAAGTGTAAGAGAGCTCCTATGGCTGTCTTGGGTGCGGCGTGGGTTTGAAGTTGACGAACGACGAGCGTAAAGCGTTGCGTCATGGTGACATTCTCCCCTTGAAAACAGCTGATTACATTTCAGCTGAATCTCAGATGTTCACAGTCAGGCCCTGTTGATCTGCAGGAACACCCTGATATGCACATGTGAACTCTCTTCTGGGAAGGCTTCAAGAGGGATGTTTACAGTGTTTTCCTCCGTGGGTAATAGGGAGTTGATCCTTTTCGCTCTCGTACGTCCCTGAAGGGGGTCGTCCTGTCATCTTCTGACACACTTTCAAAACGATACTTCTGTTCTGGATTGTGTGGCTCTATCGAAATATGTGTGATATAAGAAGCTTGCGTGTAATTATTATTTTTAAACATTGAATGTTGAACTTGAATCATTTCTCGGTGTACGCTGTGCGCCTGGTGCCTGTGTGCTCACGGGCTGACGCTAGTGTGATTCAATCACGGCAGACTACTTGGAGCCAAAATTACAATTATCAGAATATCCATTTGGTGAGGTGACTCCATGGCTGCAGTGGTGTACTGACATCCCATAATATGATCTGGCAGAGGGATAATCCCCCCCCCTGGAGTCGTGAGCCTGGCGGTGATGGAGCTGGCCTGGTGCTGATGCTGCGACGAGGGCCGGAGGAGGAAACTCTTTGTAGGGTGGAGGTCTGCATGACTGTAG
>NC_044057.1:5273129-5275629 GCF_902167405.1 Gadus morhua
TGCAATCTTTAATCGTGGTGGGTAGGTAGGATGCCGTGGAAACGACACAATAAGAGTAATTTATAGAGGGGGAGAGAGAGAGAGAGAGAGAGAGAGAGAGAGAGAGAGAGAGAGAGAGAGAGAGAGAGAGAGAGAGAGAGAGAGAGAGAGAGAGAGAGAGAGAGAGAGAGAGAGAGAGAGAGGTGGGGGGGAGAGAGAGGGGGAGAGAGGGGGAGATGGGGGGGGAGAGAGAGGGATGTGAGGGCAGAGAGAGAGAGAGAGAGAGAGGGATGGGGGGGAGAGAGAACATGAAAGGAAAGAGGGAGACATTGGGATTGAACAGAGCTATAAAGCGTGGGGGCGATGCTTATAAAGACAGCAGTACAGAGAACGCATTCCCACTCCTGTAGAATGTGAACACATCCCCTTGAACCCGTCCTGACGTGACGGGGCGCTGCTGTCTCCTCTGCCCTAGTTAGCTGGCGGCGGGAGTTCCTCAGTCTTCCCTAACCTTACCGCGCTGACACGTCTGACGGAGCTGTCGGCGTCCACGCCTGTTTATCCACGCTGTTTGTCAACGGGTTCCTCTGCCATCAGATTAGTGGTTCACCGAGTCCTCCGACGAGAGCCGGGCCGCCTCGCTTCTGATGATGTCGGGGGAGTGAATGTGACACGTCGTCATTTGCAATTACAGCGTCCACCAATACTAATGTTGGCCCTTAAGTGGCATGGATGGTTTGATGCACGAACACACACACACTCTCCCTCTCTCTCTCTCTCTCTCTCTCTCTCTCTCTCTCTCTCTCTCTCTCTCTCTCTCTCTCTCTCCTTCTCTCCTTCTCTCTCTCTCTCTCTCTCTCTCTCTCTCTCTCCTTAGGCATGTCTAGCATAGCGACAGCTGTGAATGTTGAGTACCTTGGCGGTGAATTTCAGAAGCTACTCAATTAGCCGGGTACAGCGCATGCTTATTAAGGTCAGCCCTTACAGACCTCCTGCCATGTTACAGCCAATGACGGCACAGAATCCATGTGCTGGCTCATTTAATGCTCAGCTGTCAATCAACTGGTCCAATTTGAGAGTTGGAGAATTCCTCGTTTGCTAATGGGCGTATCTGGAGGGTTTGAGGTCAGAAGTTTAGAATAATGGTCTGGGCAAGCATAGGATTCCAGTAAACACATTCTGTGTGTAAAATTCAGACATTTTATTTCGGGTATATCTCGTACGGATAAAAAGCAGAAGGACATATTCACAAATAAAGGACGGAAGAAATACAGCCAAAGAATGGGAAGATTAGTTATGCCTTTAAAGTGAGAGAATGAGAGTGAGGGAGACAGAGAGGGATATATATCATTAGATCAATAAACAGGTGTTTAATGATGTATATTCTGCCCTGTTGAGCTATGAGCTTCGACCTTTCTGGTAAACATACACACCCACACACATACGAATACACATACACACCTTACACACAGTGATTTGAGCTGGGAGGGAGAGAGAGGGACCTTAAGTTGATACCGATCCATCATCTCTCGCGCGTACACACGCTATGGCGAAGGCAGTGTTTAAACCAACAGAAGTGTGTGTGTGTGTGTTTGTGTGTGTGTGTGTGTGTGTGTGTTTGTGTGTGGCGGTGACCGTGGGCAACCCAGTAATGAGCCACAATATGGTCGCTCCCAAATTATCCGTCCCCCTCTGCACAATTAAAATGTCATAGGTGCGACGGTTAATAGTGTCCCCACTGTGCTCGGGAGGTTGGCATTTCACGGCTGTTCCGCCCCACCTAAAAATGGCTTGAAAAATACACAAAATATATACCCAACCCTAACCCAGCCCTAAACCAGCCCTAAACCCGCCCTAACCCAACCCTAAACTTACCCATAACCAATCCTAAACCAACGCACTAATACAGCCTAACTGGTTTGAATACCAACAACAACAACCGTTTCAAGCTCCTTTACAAAAAATACCATAAATAAAATATATATTAAGAAAATGATATATGTATACATATATATGTATATAATTATGATTGTGAATGCATCCTAAGCTCATTCAGGTGTCGCCGAGATCTTTCATTGATCACCTGATATGCAAACAGTGAAGAATGCATCGATACACCTGCAAAGGCAGAGGAAACCCTGGCACCCTCTAACTGTGGAGCTGACTGCACCACCGGCCTCCATCTTGTTTCCCTTGTTCCATCTCTCTGTGTCGTGCGCTGAGACGGATGGGCAGCTGCTTCTCCTCTTCACTCCTGTCCCTTGTTCTGAAGCGCTGACTTGTAAGCCTGCAAGTCAGCGCATTACAACGCAGTGCAAACATATTGAAAACAAAGTCAATTATTGTCTTTCTTGGTCAGCACCGAGGGACAAAGTGCGACGCTGTGGTCCTTGTGTTGATGGACTTGGAGTCGATGCGTGTTTGCCGTTCCGAAGGCCAATAAGGACCAGTGCCTGTCAACTTGACAAACTAAATATGTGTTCTGTCAGAAAGGTTAACCGTAGTCATGACAATGATACAG
>NC_044057.1:5280629-5298129 GCF_902167405.1 Gadus morhua
CCTTGTGATTTAGTCATCGGTTAAGCTTTACAATAATGGGATATTGATTAACCATTAATAGTAAAGTTAATCCAGTAATAAACATTAACCAACACTAATTTACAGTTGATTAACAGTTAAGTGATTGTGTAGTAATTATCTGCTAATGGTGTTCATGTCTGTTTATGATATTCATGTGAACTAATGTCATGATTTTATGTTAACTAAGGTACTTATTTATACAACAACTAACCCTCCAAGGAGAAGGGTTAATCCTTCCTCAACTAAATAATGTATGCCTTAATACCTTTGTTAATATAAACACCATTTTAACTAGATCAAAAATGATTACTTGACCTTTAGTTATTTAAATTAACTGTTATTTAATTGTTATTCAGGGATTATTACTGCATTGACTAATGTTTATTAACGATCAATTATTGTGCCTTTATTGTAAAGTGCTAACAGTAATGAATTATTAGTATCTGTATGAACAAAGTGGCTCTAGGGATAATTGTTGTCGTGGTTTTACGGTTAGATGGGGGGGGGGGGGGGCAGAGGGGCTCAGTATGTGCAGGTAAATGGATAAAAAAATAATGTTCGCATAAGAACACTTTATCAAAGAATATATAATCCATATATTTTGCCTATCCTACAAACCAACGAACCAACGCATAGACATGAATTTGCCCTTATTTATTAAAATCATACATTTTCTAACAAATTATCCTTACTTTATAAGATAAATGATACGACAAATTAGAAGATTTACATCATCGTAATGTAATATTGATTGGTGCTTCCTATCATATTCAGTTATTTCAGAGATGGAAGACATAACTAAATTGAACTCTGATGAAACTTTGTAGGTTAACTTATGTTTACCAATACGATTTTTTATTCTGAAGTAAAGTTTGACGATTATATCCAGCAAATAAATGATATAAGGAAATGATGCAATGTAAGATTATAAAAAAAAAGTATGAATATATGTATATATTATTAAAGAAAGGAGTGGAAGGTTGAATGTTTGGTTGGATGCTGTTTCCAGTGTGTAACAGATCTCCCAGTATCTCAGCCCACTCCACTGACCACAACATACTGGCTCTGGGGGAAAACGTTGACCTGTGTGGCCGATCCTTTACCGGGGATCCCAGCAGAGCGGGAAACATAAGAAGGCCAGCCTTGTTCTGCTCCATTCCTCTGTTTCTCGACACGAGCCGGGCCACCGCGGGGCCTGTCCTACCAGCTCTGCCACTGAGGACCGACTTTGTTCGACAGAGGTTATGAAGCCGGGGCTGAATTTGCACTCCGGCCTCGACTGCGCTCTCCATAAAAAGGGAGAAAAGGCACCGCATGCGGCCTTCTCCATGAATGCGGGCCGAGGTAATGGAGCACAAAGCCGGGCTTGTTTCAAGGCAGATCTCTCGCTCTGAGGCCCCCCCCCAACCCCCCCCCCCCCCCTCCCCCCCGGAACGCAGCCCTGACCACACCATCACCCGCCGATCACCGGGAGTTCTGTGAAGTTTAACGCGGCCTGCTGTGCAAGCTTTGCGCTTTTGTCAGGCACTCACGTTTTATTTATCGTGGTGTGGCGGCGGCGGCGGCGGCATTCGCGGGGCGGGCGGGGTCGGCAGCAAGCCCCCCGCCGCCCCACTCGCCCCACCCGCCTCCTTCACCACTGAGAGGTAAATGAGGCGCACCCAAAGTAACGGAGCACACCGAAAACTTTCCAATATTGTGACCCCAGACAGATTTGACTGAGATCGCATTTAATACCAATCTCTCTCTCCCGCTCTCTCTCTCTCTCTCTCTCTCTCTCTCTCTCTCTCTCTCTCTCTCTCTCTCTCTCTCTCTCTCTCTCTCTCTCTCTCCCTCTCTCTCCCCCTCCCTCTCTCCCTCCCGCTCTCGCTCTCTCTTCGGTTCTGTGGGCTTGTGCTTTCCCTCCCAAAGCACCCAGTCTCCCTCACAGGGGACGATGTGTCATTCAAGATGGATGCTTAAGTTGAACCTGCTACCAATATGGCATTGTGTGTGTTTAAGTGTGTGTTGTCCCAGTGCTGACAGTGTGGGGCAGCAGGGGAAGGTGAATGGTCCCATAGGCTGTGCCATGGAATTTGGCACCGTTCAGCTCTGTTACTCCCACACAGACTGCCATTGAGATGGTGCACACACACGCACGCACGCACGCACGCACATCCACACACACACGTGCACACCCACAGAAGCGTGCACAACCACACACACACACACACACGTGCACACCCACATGCCTCTATGCCTATGGAAGGCCAAACGGGTCAAAGCTCTGCCTCATCGTAGACGTTTGTTCATTCAAATCTACGTAACACACAGCGTTTCAGACCTCAATATCGCCGTATTTTACACATAAAAGACAGCGTTGTGGACAGCCTTTTTTCACACTATTTAACATGTTTTCATACATTTTCATGACCTTGAACACCAAGTCAATGATAACCAAAGTCAATCCGCACCAATACACTAGTGATTATTGAAAACTGTCCAAAGTGCTGTATTTTAAGCCATTGTAGAGCGTAGGAAACACAGTGTAAAAACCAGCGCAATAAAAACTTAAATGTCGTGTATTACCTCAATTTTAATAAAACACGTTTCCAATGAAGCGTAGTTTTGACCATTTTGGCCTCCACACTGTGATGAAATAATCATACAAAGGTATTTCCTCCTCTGTCTGTCCTTGTCTCCTACAGAAGGCATGGTGCCTCCATGTGCATTTTGCTCGAGTGACAAAGAAAATGTTAATAGTGAGTTTAAATTGAAGAACAAAAGGGAACAGCCAAATCTTACGTTTGATCTTTAAATGAGTTCGACATTTTATTAGAATCAGTTCATTTCAGGAACTTCAGTGTTTGATCTGCTTTTGCTGTAAGAACCAAATCGACCATTATGCCATTATATATATATGGCAAATATATATGTATAAATATATATTCTGTCTATATATATATGCCAGATAAATATATGTCCCTTCTGCTCCTCTAAACCCTTGGAGTTGCTTTGTAAGGGTGGCTGCTAAAGGTACGAGCACCTTAGCTAACTATGTCCAATTGTCAGGCAGAGGGCTAAGCAACAATAGCAGCAGAAGACAACGCACAATATCAATCATACACGTATTTTATCAGTTTCTCTTAAAGTACACTCGATGCTCTCCGCCAAAGTTGACAGAAGAGATAGCAGTGCCCCACCAGAAGCTGTGGTCACTCTGTACTAGCCGAACACCCACCATGGTTCCAAACCGGCAAGTGAAATGTAATGCGCTCTGAATCAGCGACACTGTTCCGCTACAGTTTATATAAGTGTTCTCAGCCAGCGTTTAAAACCCACCCGCTCTGGGCCATGCTGAGGGTGCTCTCTAAAGAACAACAACACGCTGAGGGTGTTCTCTGAAGAACTACAACACGGGCTGGGATCAGAGCGCTCTGGTGAACGCCGTACCCCTGAGAGCGTTCAGAGGTGCGCTCCGCATTCATCACCTGTCCAAAGAAGAGGTAGTTCTATCATGTATTGTTACTATTTCCCCTCTTCGCTGCCTACTAATATACACCCCACATTATATGGGTCTGTCTGTCTGTCTGTCTGTCTGTCTGTCTGTCTGTCTGTCTGTCTGTCTGTCTGTCTGTCTGTCTGTCTGTCTGTCTGTCTGTGTCTGTCTGTCTGTCTGTCTCTCTCTGTCTCTCTCTCTCTCTCTCTCTCTCTCTCTCTCTCTCTCTCTCTCTCTCTCTCTCTCTCTCTCTCTCTCTCTCTCTCTCTCTCTCTCTCTCTCTCTCTCTCTCTCTGTGTCTCTCTCTCTCTCTCTGTGTCTCTCTCTCTCTCTCTCTCTCTCTCTCTATATATATATATATATCTGCATATGTCTCTTAGTCTCTCCCACTCTCTCGTTCCACCACCTCAGGCACCATCTTCGGCCTACTGCTCTTTTGTCTTTCAGAGGAGAGGAGCCCTCAAACGTCTCTTGTATCCATTTCCCTAGACTCTCTCACCTTTTGTTCCAAAATAAGTCTCGGTTTGCGTCACGTTTCCTCTCCATTTTCTCAGTTTGTCAGTCCTGCTTTCTTTTTCTGTCACTCTCTCTCTCTCAGTCTCTCTCTCCGTCCCTCTCTCCCTCTCTGTCTCTCTCTCTCCCTCTCTCTCCATCCCTCTCTCTCCGTCCACCCTCTCTCTCTCAGTCTCTCTCTCCGTCCCTCTCTCCCTCTCTGTCCCTCTCTCTCCATCCCTCTCTCTCCGTCCACCCTCTCTCCGTCCCTCTTTCTCCCTCTCTCTCCCCTCCCTCAGCCTCCCCTCATATATCCCTCCTGTGATGTGGGTGAGGTCTCGTCTTCCAGGGTGACACATCCTGACACCTCTATTGGCCACTGGATGTCCCCAGCTAATCCGGTCAACGTTTTTCCCCTGGCAGTCTCGGCCCGTGGCAGCTCTGCCCCGTTTGCCCCCCTGTCCTGCCCTCCTCTCTCCTTATAGAGCATATAGCCGTTGTGTGTGGGCCGAAATAACGAAACTAAAACGATGGTAAAATAAGTATCTGCCATTGGACAGGGTTTGTCTCTGCGAGTGCTGCAGAGTGACACTGGCTTTGTGGCAGCGCCCGCCGGTAGACCCCAGACAGCGGCTGTGATGCACGTCCTGGATAAGACCCGGGCCGCTGTCGCCCTGTCTCTCACCGGAGCCTCGGCTGGAAACAAGAAACTTTGTGGCTTTTGCCCGTGGGTGAATCTGTCCCAACTTTTTTGAGGCGATGCAAACTTTGCAGAGCAGCCCCAATTTTTTTTTGGACGGAACCGCGTATTGTTTCTGCAAACTGTCGATTTTTTTTTGCAACAATTGCGATGGAAAAAAGTAGCACTAAAGTAACTCACCGTGGATTTAGGGTTGACGGAGTCGCAGTTCGATGCATTGCCATTCAACTGCTTTTTTAATTAATCAATGAAACCGAAGGAAGGCTATATCCTTCAAATCCAGATGGTTCAAAATCAGAGGCTGTTTGTGTCTGTAATCCCCCAATGTGAATCAAACCACTATTCGTTCTCTGCGGATGCAGATAAAAAAATATATGAATTTTATCAGAGCTACTGTTTGAGCCAGAGGGACGGTCATGTTGTCAATGGTTGTGAGAGATGTGTTGTGCCATTGGGCAGGCAGATTGTTGTGTTTGGAGTAGTTGTTATCTTTCTGACTGTATGAGGCAGCCGTGTAATTTGTGTTTTGATAAATGCGTACAAAATTTGAAAATGAGAGCTGTGAAATTATCGTTTGACGGACAAAAGATGTCCAGCTGCTATCTGGCACACAATGGTTTATTTTTAATTCAACATATTTAAAATGACACATTAACTCCCCTTTGTGGTTCATTCATTTATTCCAAATTATTAGTGAAACTCTCCACGATGTATCCGCCTTTTCCGAGATAAAATATAAATGAAGCCATAAGCACTGATCTATCTAATTAAAAAACTAGAATTATATTTGACGGGCTTCAGCCTACTTCAATTTGGGAACTACACTTGTGGCACACAATAATCTAACACAGTGTTTGTTGAAAGAAATGTTACAGTAAAGTATACAGCTTAAAACTGTGTGTGCCTGTGTTTCTGTTTTGTGTTTTGTGTGTGTGTGTGTGTGTGTGTGTGTGTGTGTGTGTGTGTGTGTGTGTGTGTGTGTGTGTGTGTGTGTGTGTGTGTGTGTGTGTGTGTGTGTGCTAGCACTGCTTTACTTCCCAATGTTTCACCTGCGTTTGTTTCAGTGAGATTGGCTGTTTCCTTCATTCCCTCAGAGAGCTGAATATATGTTTTTAAAGTCTTGCTAAAGTACAAAAACAAGAACTTGTGACAGCATAGACAGACTCAATGTCTTACAGAAATAATTCATTCGACAATTAAAGAAAAAGAATGAAACTTTAGAAAATGGTGTACTTTTATCAGGAAGTTAGTTTATCATTGTCACACACTGGTACAGACACAAAAGCACCCACAAACAACTAACTTTTGCTGTTTCAATCCGGTTATTTTGGCAGAGTTTTGTCTTAAACCGGCCACACAGAGTAGTCAGCAGTTTCCATTTGACATGTGACCTCGTTGCTGCACTCTTTGTGTTTGTGTGCTTGCTTGGCCCAGTTCTAGAGATGTGCCTCTTCTTGGTAGTCTTTCTTCCTCCAGGTAAACGGAGCTGTTGTGTCCTTCCAGTGCTGTTGCGTTCAAAGTGGCCTCTTCTTTCACAACTCGTTCTGCACCAGCCCACCAGCGCTCACAGCAACGCTGTAGGAGGTGGTGGACCTGGACGGGCTGGGTCAGCTGTGCTACTTCGACGTCTTTAGAGGCGACGTCGAACCGTCGATGATCCGGCGCAATCGCAACCCTCAGACATTTCCGTTTCTCCGAGTGGATCCTCACCGTCCTATTAGGATCCAGTAGCCCCCGGTATGGTTCTGGTACGAGGAGACGTCAGTGGAGATACGCAGGATGTAGGTCTGACGGCGTTGGCGAGGGAGACCACTGCGCACCACAATGGGCTGCGGCCCTCCGCTCCACCGAGATGCTCCTCTAAGCCCCTCTCGCGCTGGAGGCTCTAATTGGATCTCGCAGTATCAGCCATCTACCACTTGACTCTCCCTCCACGGGTGAGCGGGGCCTGTGAAGCCCAGCTCCAGATGGTATCTACCTGAGGAGCTCAGGGGACGAACCGAGCTGGTACATGGGCGCAATCACTGGAGAAGACACGCAGCTAAATGCACACGCTCGCACACACACACACACGCGCGCGCGCAAACACGCACTTACACACGCATGCACAAATTCGTGCTGACGCACACGCGCATACGGGTACGAACACACTCATGCACAAACGCGCACGCTCATGCACACACACACACACACACACACACGTAAAAACATAGGTAAATGTGCATTAGACATTCGTACAAACAAAGGCCAACTTTTGAAAGAGAGAAAACAGAGAGTGAGGGAGAGGAGAAGGAATGGTGGTAAAACTTTCAGTCTGAGGGCGGCGTAAATCAGGGAAATGATTACAGCTCTCCATTTTCTTGTCTTTTTAACGACCAATCTGTGCTCGCCATCCAAACATCACGTCGTGATTCTATGACCTTAAGAAGAATTATAATATTATGGTGACCCTAAATTAGCCTTTGGAGAAATTCCAGCGAGTTCTCCTCCGAGGCTTAAGGCGGTAAACTGATTAAACTGGATTGAATCTGCGGCACATTTATTCTAATGACCTCCCGGAGAACCAAGGCTTTCTCGAAAAGTAATGTGCACTCAGAAATAATTTGTTTGTTTTGTGCCGTAAGTGTGTTTGGTTGGTTACCGCGGTCACCAAGTAGTAAATAATTATGTTGATCAGCGCCTCATCCTAAAATATTTCCTTCCTGCTGATTCCATCCCCCCCCCCCCCCCCACCCAACCTCTCTTTTGAGCATATTAATGACATGGGTGACTGCGCCTGGGCAGAAACCTCCTTATTTACTATCGCAATTGTTCAATGTTTAATAATTCATGAACTTAATCCGGGAGGTCGTCAACGTGTGTGGCGCCCCGCCAAAGGAAATGTAGCCAACCTCATAACCGTCATTAGGTAAACAACATCACAACGCAATTATCACGTCAACGACGTGGGGTAAAGCGGGGGTAATTGGCCGTGAGGCGGCGTCTTGAGTCAGGCTTCAGCACTAAGCAGGAGGACGACGACGTCATTGTGAGGGTGGAGGAGGAGACGGAGGGTTTAGACAGACAGACGCAGGTGCTACGAAGTACGCACACAACCTCTCTCTCCTCTCTCTCTCTCTCTCTCTCTCTCTCTCTCTCTCTCTTTCTTTCTCTTTCTTTCTCTCTCTCTTTCTCTCTCTCTCTCTCTCGCTCTCTCTCTCTCTCTCTCTCTCTCTCTCTCTCTCTCTCTCTCTCTCTCTCTCTCTCTTTCTCGCTCTCTCTCTCTCTCTCTCTCTCTCTCTCTCTCTCTCTCTCTCTCTCTCTCTCTCTCTCTCTCTCCCTGACTGACTGACTGACTCACACAAAGCGGAAAAAAATGATTCCTGCTAAAATAGTACAATAATATACCTGAAGCTCTAATGAACATCAAAACCTTGGATTTGAACAGGTTTTCCTGTTGTCGGTGTGTGTATAAGCGTGTGCATATGCGTGCGCACGCGAGCGTGTGTGTTCAGGGTCAGAGCATGGGCAGCAGCAGAAGCAGCAGGTAACCAAGGTGACCCGGCTGGCGTGGAGTTGCCAGGTTTGGGGACGCGGTCACCGCGGCCCCCATCACCAGCCCCGTGTTTACCCAGACATCAAAAGGTATTGGCGCGGCGAGGCGGCCCGGGCACCGCTGGATGGACACACAGACGTGTACCATTGTCCTGAATGACTCCTGCCACCTTGAATAGTGTGCTATCGAAGGCAGAACCACAAACGCCACATTTGAAGATGAAAGCGATATTAAATATTAAAGCAGGCCGACTGCAGCTCGCTCCCTGTTGCTTCGGGGGAACCTTGACCTGCGTCGGTTCACGTCCGTCCTCCACTCGTACATTCTCTCTGCCTCCCCTTCTCCTTCGCCTGGCTCCTTTGATCCCCTCCTCCTATTTCTCGCCCAGCCATTGTTTCCTCCGGCAGCATTCAAAAGTGAATTCCAGCATCTTCCTCTGACACTTCCTGTCATGCCGGCAGAGTGAAGAGTTTCTTTGCATCCCAGTGGGGGTGTGTGTGTGCGGGCGGATGCATTGCGGTGTCAACGTGTGTGTTGGCGTGGGCATGTGTGTGTATGCGTGTGTGTGTGCAGCAGCAAAAACCGAACAGATCTCAACTGTAGGTTCTTGCTGTAAAGGTTGCCCGTGTTTAGGGTCGACGGTGTGACACGAACACGACGGGTCAGGCAAGAAAGAGAGAAAAGAGATGTGTGGTTTTCTTCAGCATGAAGATGTCATAACGTGTGTGAGAGAACGCCCAACGAACTGAACGATGAATCCAAGACTTGTTGTCGAAGTGGTTGTACCTTAACCACTGTTTATTGAATGGTTTATATTTGAATTCCTCTTTGGTTGAGCTGTATTTCTTAATGTTTATTGATGTTTTATATCTTTCCCGAGTGAATGTTTATTTCCCATGCCGATTAAGCTATTTCGAATGGAATTGAATTTAAAAACAGTTGGAGAGAGAGAGAGGGAGAGAGGGGAGAGAGGGAGTGAGACAGGGAGCAAGAGACAAATAAACAGATGGAGCGGACGTCTGTATGGTTTGAGGGAGATAAAAGGTAGAGACAGAAACAGAGATATCAGGGATGGGAACTGAGTCTGTCAGGAGGCTGTCACTGTGGGAAGTGACGATCACAATAAGTTCATTAAAACCTGCTGCTGACATTTCAGTGTCTGTCTGTCTGTCTGTCTGTCTGTCTGTCTGTCTGTCTGTCTGTCTGTCTGTCTGTCTGTCTGTCTGTCTGTCTGTCCTGGTGTTTCTATCTATCTGTCTGTAGTCGGACTGAATCTTTCTCAATCTTTATTTTTTTTGTGTTGTTACCAATGGTAATTTAACTCTCCCTTTCTCGTTCTCTCGATTTTCTCTCTCTCTTTCTCTGTCTCCCTCTCCCTCTCTCACTCTGACCAAATTCTTATTTAATTTCCTCTATTGCCATGAAAACATCGGCAGTAGAAAGCTGATCAATAAACGTATACAGTGAAACAATATTATGCAATTAAACTAATCTGATCATAATTAAACAAATACAATACCATGAAACACAAACTCCCCCACGCACACACACACCAACATCCACAAACAATATGCATTGATAAACATATCAGATAAATTCATTGTAAAACTTGCAGATTCATTTACTTTAGAATAACTCTTTATTTCAGGATATCAGGGTAGGGAGGAATATTTCTCTCTCTTCTTCTCTCCATCTCCTTCCCTCTCAGGAAAAGCCTAAATATACACCACCTTTATCTCTCTCTCTCTCTCTCTCTCTCTCTCTCTCTCTCTCTCTCTCTCTCTCTCTCTCTCTCTCTCTCTCTCTCTCTCTCTCCCTCTCTCCTCCCTCCCTCTCCTCTCTCTCTCTCTCTCTCTCTTCCCTCCCTCTCTCTCCCTCCCCCCCCTCCCCCCTTTCCCTTCCTCCCTCCCTCCCTCCCTCCCTCCCTCTCTCTCTCTTCTTCCCCCCCTCACTCCTCTTTCCTCCCCTCACCCCCCCTCCCTCTTTGCCCCTCCCTCTCTCCTCTTCCCTCGATCTCTCCCCCTCCGTCCCTCTCTCCCCTTCCCTCCCTCTCTCCCCCTCCCTCTCTCTCTCCCACTCCCACCCCTCTCTCCCCCTCTCTCTGTAGGGCGCTGTCAGTGAACAGGTGTGCCTCTACTTTTCTTTATTAATGACAGTCACTGAAGAAAGCTAGGGGGACTGTGTGTGTGTGTGTGTGTGTGTGTGTGTGTGTGTGTGTGTGTGTGTGTGTGTGTGTGTGTGTGTTTCAGTGAGTTCACACATGCACATCACACAGGAGAACTGACAAATGTGGGAGCGTTCTCTGCACTGCATACTCTGTCAACACTGTGACAAATGGTAGGCAGGAAATGAGGGGCACGCACACACACACAGACACACAACACTAACACACCCAGACACACACACTAACACACACAGACACACACACACACACACACACACACACGCAATGACAAACCCAGGTACACATGACGGTTACGAGGAGTACATTTGTAGATCATTAAAGAGGTGCAGTACAAGTACATACTGAGTTTCAGTGAGTCTGTGTTCGTAGGGGAAGGGAATAAGGTGACGGTGCAAGCTAGCATGCAGTTAGCATGGAGCACTCAGTCAATCCCTGCTATTTTTATCTTATCTTGTATTTCATTGTAAAATTGTATTTTCTTAACTGATTCTTAAATTTGGCATGAGAAACATAAGAAATTCAAGAATTCAGCCATAAAATGCGCTAATAATGGTTCTTACATTGCTCAAAACGGTGCAGCACATCATTGTTGTTCTAACAAGCCTGAACAGTACTGAGCACTGACTAATACAGAATTATAATTCCTTCCAGTCTTCCACATTTTCACTTCCCAATCGGTTAGTACGTCCATCCATCTGACTATCTAATTTCTTTGCATGGGCACATCTCTCTCTCTTTCTCTCACTCTCTCTCTCTCTCTCTCTCTCTCTCTCTCTCTCTCTCTCTCTCTCTCTCTCTCTCTCTCTCTCTCTCTCTCTCTCTCTCTCACTCTTTCTTCCCCCCCCCCCTCCTTATCCTCTCTGTATGTATCTCTCTCCCTCTTTCTTCCCCACCTCTTTCTCTCTCTTTGTCCTCGTTCTCCGTCGTGACCTGATTTGAACTACTGCGTGTGTTTGTGTGTGTGTGTGTGTGTGTGTGTGTGTGTGTGTGTGTGTGTGTGTGTGTGCGTGACTGTTAAGGACCAAACACTCGTACATCACCGGACAAACAAGAGCCGTGATCATGTGACAAATCACGCGAGAGCATTTGGTTTTGTTGAATGTAAATCCTATTTGATGGAATATTCTTTGAATTTGCTGAGATGAAGCGTTTGGATGTGGGTCATTTTGTGTGCGTGTGTATGAGTATGTCCGGGTGTGTGTCTTTGTGTTTGTGCGTTTCTGTGTGCGCGTTGGTGTATGTGTGTGCATGTGCGTGTGCGCGTGTGCGTGTGTGTGTGTGTGTGTGTGTGTGTGTGTGTGTGTGTGTGTGTGTGTGTGTGTGTCTGTATTTGTGCGTTTGGAGAAGGGGTGGTGAGAATGAGAGGGATAGATTTCAGCTGTTTGGTAATGTTTGACAGGGGGCACATAGTGGTCAACTCCATTTATCCTGCATTATGTATATATATATGTGTGTGTGTGTGTGTGTGTGTGTGTGTGTGTGTGTGTGTGTGTGTGTGTGTGTGTGTGTGTGTGTGTGTGTGTGTGTGTGTGTGTGTGTGTGCTGTTGTAACTCACAGCGGTGAACAAAGGCCCCAACCCACAGCCGATTACCATATTCATGCACCGCACAAAATAAATTGCATTGGGCCGCATGTGTGTGGTTGGGGGTGTGTGTGTGTCAGTGTGTGTGTGTGTGTGTGTGTTTGTATGTGTATCAGAGTGAGGAAGGGAGACTTGAATAGTTCTTTATTTTGTACAAGAGTAACTCAATTTATAGGAAATGGAAGTCTGATCCTCTCCCGCTCCTATTTTATTTGCAGGTAACTGTAGACTCATTCTCAGATATATTTACAGGAACACACATCCACGCTGTATGGAACGGTTTTATATCTCTTTACATTTCCTTAGAAAGGCTGAATGTTGAATCTTGTATTTTCGTGTGGGAGCTGCTTTCAAATCAATGGTGTTCTCCAAATTGAGATTCAGCAGAAAACTCCCTCCGTCGGTCTTTAATCTTGTTTTCTTCTCTGTTTTTCCCCCTTTTATTTTGTGTCGCCCCACTGCTCATTGTTTAGCCTCCACTCTCTCCTCCTCCCTCTCTTCTCTTTTTATGTTTGCTGTCCATCTCTCTCCTCCCTTCTCCCTGTTTTTCTGTTTATGTCTTCCATCCTTTTTTCTTTAAACCTTCTGATGGATTTGACCCTTGGTTCTTTTTTTTCCTTGCCTGTTGTTCAGCATACAGGAGTGTGTGTGTTTGTGTGTACCTGCATGTGGGTTATCCACTGGAAAGGTGTGTGTGCGCGTGCCGGCTTGTTGTTTAGTGTACATGTTTGTTTGTGTGTCTGTGTTTGCAAACCGGTGCATTGTCAAGTTTATTGTGTGTGCTTGTTTGTGTGCGCATACTGTTTGCGGGTGTGTTTTGTGGGTTTGTGAGTGTTTGTCCTTCTGAGTGTGCGTGTGGTTGAGTGCACAGGAATGTCTGCGTGTATGTATGGGTGTGTGGTTGTGTATACAGGGATGTGTGTGTGTGTGTGTGGTGCTCAGGTCAAAGCATCATTACGGCGGCAGCAGCTCGGGGGCAGCTTTTACAGGGGGATTGTGTGAGGCAACAGAGACAGACCTCAGCTTATAGCGGCAGCTGGGGAGCCATGAAGGGCATTAGGTCTGAGTGACAGCTCTGTGTTAAGTATGGGGGCCACTGCCCAGGAAACAAAACTCAACACTACTTCCTCGCTCCAACTTCCCACACCTTTTTTTCCTCCACTTGGTTTTGGATCCAGACATTGTTTGTCTGTAACGAATCTGCTACATTTTCACAAGCGCTAAAGGATGGCCCAATGCATTCTAAGCATGACATTAATGTAATGACAATTCAATTCGTATGAAAATTGTTTAAATGAATGCCATGAATGAGGCCAGGCTGTAGATCCCAACTCAATTGATCTAGCTGAATCAGTCATCCAAAGACGATGTTATTGCATCAAAATATGCGTCATATATTTCTTCACACTAGCTCAGTATCGTTCCTGCTGGAGCTCCGGATGAAGTGGTCATTCAAGTCGCTGCATTAGTAGTAAAAACAGAAGTATGAGGCATTTACAACCTGCTCAGGGGTTTGACGGAAGCAGGCAGATGTGGCCAATCAGCACTCAGTATCCAGGGCTATGATGGAGGTGCTCCACCCAGGACAGTCACCCCATTCAAAGCGTGCCCTGGCCTGACTCAATTCAAATATTGAGAAAGTAAGCTTCTCAAACGCCTTTAAATACAAAGCTACAGTACAGTGAGCAGTCTGCTTCCCTGGTCCAAAGCTGCTGGACTATAATGCCAAAGATGGAGGGCTTGATATGTGGGAGCTTTTGTTGCTCGCTGATTTCTCTTCAGCTCCAGGGATTGATAAGAGGCCCGCCCCGAGCCTAAAGGCCAAGAGAGAGTGGCTCCGAGAGTGACATGGCACGCTAGCTAGCTCAGAAGAACGCTAAATGCTAAGTGGGTTCCATAGGTGTGTTATGGCATTCATAAACAGCTTCTTGTTTGACTAATTCGTCTGTGTGTGCTTGTTTGTCTGTGCTTGCGTGTGTGTGTGTGTGTGTGTGTGTGTGTGTGTGTGTGTGTGTGTGTGTGTGTGTGTGTGTGTGTGTGTGTGTGTGTGTGTGTGTGTGTGGGGGTGTGTTTGGCTTATCCTAACCCTTCTTCATCGAGTGGGGAACGTAGAACACAGAGGAAGCTGTACGTATACCACACATTGTGTGGTATACGCATGCATGTGTATGCATGTGCATATGCATGTGTTCATTATTCTACATGTTTAAGAAAACGTCATGCAAAGTCGAAATGTTTCCACTTGAGTCCACTGTTATGTTAAAATGCTTGCAGTTTATTTGAGTATTGACAATAGAAAAAACCCTGTTTCGTTTTCACCATCCTTGTCCCTGGTGTGTACTCTGAATATTAACATGACAAACATAAGTTGAGTCATGGCGCGTGGGATCGTGTGAGTCTGTGTTGTATAGGGAATATGTTGTTATCCAATCAGTTTCTGTTTATGAAACAGATCCATTCATCTCTGCAGTTTATTTTCTGTGATCTATTTGGGAGGCGCCTTTATGCAGATGCATCTGACCGGGTGATCCATGGGCCTGTGCCAGGTCCTCATCAATGCAATAAATATGGTCCTGCTCTCTCACACACACAGACACATACGGAGAAGCACAAACCCATGCACGCACGCATTGGTACAAACACAAAGACACGCAGACAAACATAAACACACACAGATAAACACACACACACACACATACATAACCCCTTGTACACATTCTAAATCAGCCACATGCCTGCAGATCTTATCCGTCTCACACACACATAGAGCTACACATGCACAGCCTCAGACAACTCACATGAACACATAATACAATAAAAACTTGCATGCAGATTTGTATCTATGTCTCACACAAAAACACATGACCTGATGTATTAAGTCCAACCGAAAGCAATGATTGTCAGTACACAACCACGCGCAACTGCACACATTCAACATGCCACACACACACACACTCACACACATGCGCAACAAACCAGATTTAATAGTTCTGCCCGGCCTCCACACGGAAGCAGCGATTCTCAGTACACACACACACACACACACACACTCACACGCACACGCACACAAACAGTGTATTGTACAGTTGTGTTGACGTATCTTAGGCTAAATAATGCAGCACTGTCTTTGGTCGTGACCCATATCTGTTCTGCTCCGATGTCTCCAACTTCTGTGTGGGACTGGAGCACAAGCTCGCAAAAAGGCATTAGCCTGCCAGACCTCACTAATCAGATCTTCTATTCATGTGACTGTGTGTGTGTGTGTGTGTGTGTGTGTGTGTGTGTGTGTGTGTGTGTGTGTGTGTGTGTGTGTGTGTGTGTGTGTGTGTGTGTGTGTGTGTGTGTGTGTGTGTGTGTTTAGGTAAGAGAGTTTCTGTGTTATTAGTTATTGAATGAACTGCTTTTGCTTACTCAGTTTCATTGGCACTAACACTTCACGCAAGCACGCACACACACACACACACACACACAGACACACACACACACACACACACACACACACACACACACACACACACACACACACACACACACACACACACACACACACACACACAAACAAACACATAACAACACATACACTCTCATTAAATTAGCGAATGAGCTAGTACCACGTTTATCTCTCTCTCTCGCTCACTCTCTCTCCTTCTTTCTCTCTCTTTATCCCTCCCTCTCTCCCTCTCTCCCACTATCTCACTCTCTCGCTCACTCTCTCTCTCTCTCTCTCTCTCTCGCTTGCTCTCTCCCTCCCTCCCTCCCGTTCCTCCACCCTTTTCCTACCTGCCTGTTCCCCTCTCATCGTGCACCCTAACACACACACTGCACCTAAACGTTCCTCCTTGCCCATTCAAAACACTCACACCCCTCCCCTCCCCCTCCCCAAAGACGCGCATAAAAAGCATATTTACTACCGGCGTCTCATGTGGGTCTGTGTGCACGTGCTCTCCTGATACACACGGCGCCTTCCCCAACGCGCACACACGCAGGCCACATATACACGTGTCTTTCCAAGGTAGCACTAAATCTCTCCCGGGAATGGCGACACATAATGTGTATTACCCAATCTATAAATTTAACACGTTTAGGAGTGCGTCGATAAATCTTTCCGCTGTAACTTAATGTAAATGCGGGCTGCAAATCTGTGCTCACTGAGCCCAAGCCACACAAATTACACCTGATTGCACATTCCCTGCCAGTGGCCGAGTACATCTACCACAAATCATAGACTGCATACACTGCATTAGTGTTGAATGGTTCATACATACTCATACATAACGCACACACATAACACACACACACACATAGATGACACATAAATACACAGCAGACACGCACACGCACATAACAAGCACACAGTCAAACATAACACACACACAATTAATACAAATACATAATACACACGTACACACGCACACACACACACACACACACACACACACACACACACACATACACACATACACATGTTTGTATCCCATGGTTTTTCACATTGAAAGGCACCTACGTCTAATCTTTATTTATTTTCCTCATGCTCCGTTTACCTCCTCCCAATATCTCCTAATATCCCACCAACACATATGAGTTCATCGTCACTCTGCTGTGGTTAACCCTTCAGCCGCTGGGCTCCCGCAGTGACTGGCCGCAGTAAATGACCTCCAGCGGCTGGCAGTTCCCCAGCCTCAGGAGGAGCACTGCAGTGCTGGGTCTGATGCCGTCAGTCATGCTACTAACTCTTGTATTCATGCCTTTGCACCGGAATCTGTCCCACATATGCATGAATTAATTATTTGCCTTTTTTAGTAAAAGATGCGTGTGTTTGTGTTTTGGTTTGAGCACGTGGGTGCGTTTCTTTGGCGGTGCGCTGTGCAAAGTTTTAAAGAAGGATGGACCTGTTCTGTTCAGGGACAGGGGAAACAACAACAGGAACAGCTGGGGTGGCTCCAAATCGCTACCAAACAATTGGGAGCGGAGACCTGATGTTGAGTTTTCTCTAAGAGCTTTGTACAGTGTGTGTGTGTGTGCCATCAAAAGGCCGGTAGATTAAAGGGGAAGTCTGTGACAGTCTGAGCCAACAGCCAAAGCGAGGCCACGGAATGAAGAGATAAAGCCAGAGCAAGAGAGACAGAGCCCAGGCCACAGGGGATGTTTCCTCCTTCCCCGTTCTCAGTCCCAGCCTGCGCTGCTTGCATCAAAATTATTTTGTTCTTTTCTGGATGACCTCATCACATCCCATCCTTCGTTTACTTCTGCTACTATTTTCTTATTTAGTCATTCAAGTGTAACTGAAGCCCCTGGTTCAGCCTGCATCCATCGATATGAGAGTTTAAAGAATCTGTTATCGGCTGAGAGTTCTAGCAGGGATGGAGGGGGGTTATCCCCATGGTTACGACAGACACTAACTTTGTGATCGTTCTTTGGATAGCTCTGTTGTTGTGTATGAACATGTTAATGAGGAAGGTTGTCTATGAAACGAGTAACACTCTGTGGTGTTAAACTATAAGTTTCC